>NC_068398.1:7228256-7528256 GCF_023724105.1 Carassius gibelio
GAAAATTGAGTGTTTACTTTTGTCCCTTTGCATTATTACACACTATTTTCCTATTTAATACTGTAAAGCTGCTATGATGCAGTATTTGATCAATATGACAGGCTTATTACTCATAATACATGGAAAATACAGCTACAAACTGACTTTTTCCATTTGAAATTTGGCAGTCACTAAACTGAAACCGTAATTTTTGTTCAGTGTTTTTGAAACAGTGTTTTTGTTCAAGATTTGCAATTGTGTTTTGGAATGTCACAATTTGTCACATGTGGAAAACGCAATTGAAAATATAATTAGCTATTCCTAATTATTAAAATTGTCCTTCCATAGACAGGCTCTATAACGGAGTACACTGCTCTCAGGTGTAGATCTTTGCTTCAGAGCTTAAGTGTTTGACAATAGTTCACCCAAAAATGAAAATTGTCACTAATTATTCAACCTGGTCTGAAAGCTCTCGAATATCAACGAAAACATCTTAACTTGTGTTCTGAAGATGAACGAAGGGCTTACGGGTTTGTAACGACATGAAGTTGAGTAATAAATGACAGAATTTTTATTTTTGGGTGAACTATATGTTGAACTACCCTAAGCAGTGCACATCTACCTACGTAGGAGTCTTTATATACTTGATATAAATTTAAGGACATCTTTAAATGATTTTACATTTAAATTTAAAGAATGTTAATTGTCAATGTCATTTCACTGTGTATTTAAATAGCTAAAAATCTCAAAATGTAATAGTTAAACAGCTAGACACAGGTCATTCAGAAATAATTTTCTTATTTATTGCAACTGTATTTCTGTGATTTTTATTTATTTATTTTGCATTTGCTGGAAACAAAAAAAGGGAAAATTCCATGTTGTTTGTCATTGGTAAAAAATTTTGAATGTCAGATGGCATTAAAAATATTTTTTAACAGTCTAAATAACCTGTATTCTTCATTATTTATTAATCCATGATTGCTTTGTTAAGCAAAAGTGAAATTATGAGAATAACCCAGCAAGAATAACCCAGAATCATAAAAATGCAAACCCACAAATGGTAAAAATGACTCTATCTTGGGTTTTCTCAATAACCCAGCATGCTGGGTTAAAATGTGTAAACCAGCATGCTGGGTTACTTTAACCCAGCACGTGTTCTGTCCAATATTTACCCAGTGCTGGGTTGCCAATTGGGTTATTTTTAACCCAGCCATTTTTAGAGTGTGTAGATGCCATGAAATTTAAAATCAACTCATTCTCCCCTTAAAATGATACATTTTCTCAGTTTAAACATTTGATATGTCATAATTTTGTATTCTGAATAAAATATTGAAATCATTGCATTCTGTTTTTATTCACAATCTGTACAGTGTCCCAACTTTTTTGGAATCAGGTTTGTATATATATATATATATATATATATATATATGTGTGTGTGTGTGTGTGTGTGTGTGTGTGTGATTTTTGTTCCAGTTGACTTATTTTATTAAATGCAATTAATCTCTTTGTTGTCCCTCTATTTGTTAACATTACTGTCTTAATGTTGTTTGAGTTTTTAGTTTCTGTATTATCATTGATTATAGATGTTATGCTAGATCACATATAGCAAACAAATATAAAATGCTTATTTTTTATACACAGACATGTGGAAAAGGCTAATAATAGAATGAAACAGAGATCATGAAAATATAGGAAACTCAAGAGGGAAAAAATAGACTTGAATAAACAACATGAACAAAAGTAAATTATGAATACTATACCCATATCATCTAATATATATGGGAGGTATGTCATTGCCCATAATAAATGGAGAAACCCAGCCATGCAGGCCCATTCAATGTAATCTGTAAATAAAAAGAAAAGAAAAAGTAATAAGTGAAATGTAGACTCTACTATACCAATGTATTTCTAAATACCAAGTTATTGTTTTGCAACATATTTAATTAGCTCTTTAAAGATTTCTTATTTATAAAAAATATAATACCTTTTTCACTTTTCATTGTTGTAAGGTAAAAGTAGACCATTACTAAACTTGACACAAACATGAAAAATAACCATATTGTCCTCCATGTGAGTGGGTTACCTAAGGAAAATATTTTTTTTATAAATTATCTATTATTGATCATTAAAAAAAATCTATCACTATAGCAAGAAAAATAATTAAAAAAATTTCACATACTTACACCTGAAATTTATCCCACATACATATTGCCAACTGAATACTGTCACCATAACTAAAGGTCCCAAAACTAAGAACCCTAAATTTTTGGAAATTATACATTTTATTGTGGACAAGTCAAATTGTGTTAAAACTGGTCAAATTTTACTTAAGTTAACTTACCACCTCTTGATGCTCCAAATGTATAACACAAGAGAATAAATTGCATTGAAGGTACAATATAATAGCATAAATCAGCTATAGCTATTAATTTACTAATAATCTTTTCACACAGCTGGTCCTTTTCAGATGTCTTTTGATCTCTGAAAGCAGCGAGTCCTATAAAAATATAAAATTAATTCAACAAAATTAGTGGATTTATTATGATTAGTATTTGATTTATTTAGTCATATTCTACAAATAGAATCTATTTGGGGGCACAAATAGATGCTGATAAATGTTAGGTATTTATGATACTATTATACTTGTGTGTGTGCTTGTAAAAAAGAAAACAAGCTTGCAAACTTGGAGGGGGGGGGGGGGTGTCTAGTGGTTAGAGAGTCCTAACCCTAGGGTTGTGGGTTCGATTCTCATGCCAGCAATAACATGACTTACGTGCCCTTGAGCAAGGCACCGAACCCCCGCCGCAGCATAAATGGCTTCCCACTGCTCTGTCTGTGTGTGTGTGTGTGTGTGTGTGTGTGTGCACTTTGGATGGGTTAAATGCACGGTTTGTCTATCTTTTTTTTTGATCCCTGTTCCTTTCTTTAATGATCCACATAGAACAATCGGTTTAATGATCCACGTGTGCAAACCAAATAACTAAAACACCCTTTAGTTTGTAGCACCTAAATGAATGTCACGTTCAAAACACATTTCCCCAAAAAACTAGAAAATTCTTACCTTTAATTACAATGCAGGAATACATCAGAAGCACCACTGCAAAGATGCCTGTTATGATGTTTCTGTCTTCTGCGTCATAACTTAGACTCATTCCCCAAATACGTACAAAGAGAACTATAACGTGAAAATGACATCACAAAAAGTTACCAAACATTGACGAGTTTCATTCACAGCCATATCCTCCTGACTACCAGGAAGAAACAGTTTTGTGAATTTAGTATTTTAGCATATCACATATTTTATTTATATATTTTTTTATATATATTATATGCATTAGGATTTTTGCTTTAATCCCAAATCAAAATTCGTCTTTATAAAAAAAATAAAAATAATTATAACTATAAATGGGTTATAATTTGGATATTAATATATTTTTGGGGCAACATAGAATGAACAAATAAGTGCAATTATTGGAGCAATAGTTAGAAAGATTTTCATAATATCTAATACGAATATTGATATAATTTGTCTATTTATTAGTTTTGTCTCCCAAAATGTGTAATAAACTTGCTTTAAGCCCTGGTATCTGCTACATGGACATGTATGACATCGATGGAAGGTCGGATTTTGATTTGAAACACCATAATATATGACTTTATGAATTTTTTTTTAGTTATTCTCATTCTCTCTCTCTCTCTCTCTCTCTCTCTCTCTCTCTCTATATATATATATATATATATAATTAGTCTTATAATTAGTTATAATTAGTCTGCTTGTAAGATCATGCAATGTAGCTGCAGATTCAAGCTGACACATGACAGATTAACAAAAGATTAACTGCAAACATCGGCAACTGCACATACATAAATGACGGACAAGCTCTTTTATAGGATATTGTTTTGCATACCTGTATAAAAAACTATTGAAAAAACAGCATATTCAACAGCAACACTCACAAGCTTAATCCATCTTCTAATGCCTGTAAAAACGAAGGATACTGCATGTTAAAATCTGCATCAGAAGTAAAACACTTCATCAAGCAAATGTTTAGATGGAATGCTCTCCTATGGTTTTAAAATAAAACATACTTGGAAGACTACTTAGATATGGAGCAGTATTCAACAACATAAGAGGCCTCAGAATATAAAGAGCACAGCAAATGATGATCTCATTCCAAAATCCTGAAAAGAAATCAAAGTGAAATTAATATATCGAAAAACAAAGAGGCGGCAGCATGTAATCTGACTTGTTGTTAAAGGCCGTGTTGCCAGGTTAATTTTTTATGAATTTGTGCAATTTGCTTGTTGGTAATAAACATTTAAACTGTTATCCATTGTATTTAATGTTGTTGGGTATCACAAAACGGAATATAATACGAAAAAGTAGGTACTATCTTACAGCAGTCTCCTTTCCCCCACAATACATTGCATCACGTCAGGTTTGGGAGAAAATTTACCAAAGCCGCCTTGAGAGCATTGAGAGTGACTAGAGAGACGAGTAGTAGACGAGATTATTCAGAAAGCCCAGATTATAGATAAATAGATAAATACATAGATATATAGATAGATAGACTACATATATAGATAGACAGACAGATAGATAGAGAGAGATAAACGCTTAGAAACGTCCATAGAGCTAGCATGATGCCTTCTGTTTCTAGATGACAAAGACAAAGATTACCAATTCTACGACACTATGACAAAGGTTACCGGTACTTCTCTGAACTAACGTCACGATTACTGCCACTGTCACGGTTGGGTTTGGGAAAACACAAAGAGAGGGTAGATCCAAATGCAGGTAAGGGTTTTTATTTAAACAGAGGGGTAACTACAAAAATAAACAGTCATGAGAGACAAACGTAACCAAAAGAGGGAACCGGATGAAACGGGGAACTCGGAAGAATGAGAAGGTAGAGGAAGTCTCGGGGGAACGAGAGCATGAGACACATAGGGTAAGGACTCCATGATGACAACAGAGAAAGACAGCTCTATATAGGGAAACTAATGACAGAGTATTGTCAACACCTGTGCGATTCTAATTGGAGTGCAATTACTGTGAAGACACAACCAGACTAGCGGAATTAAAGTGCCTATGGTGAAGTGCCTAAGGGGAAGTGAGCTCACTAGGGAACACCCAGGAAAACAAAGACTGGCAGCGTGACATTACCCCCTCCCTACGGAGCAGCTACCAGATGCTCCACCTAAACCCAGGAAAACCCCAACAGAAAAAGAGGCAGGAGGGAGGTGGAACGGCGGCGGACCAGGGGGAGGGACGGAGGGACAGAAAACAGGGACAGGAGCAACCAGGAGAAATGGAAAGGTGCAACACAAAACAAGGAGTCCAGGAGGGAGGCGGACAGGTGGAGGCTCAGGGGGAGGGAAGGAGGGCCAGACTAAACTAAAAGGAACAGACAGAAACAGAACTCAAAAAACACAAAACATAAGTCCATGAAGGGCATGTTGAGGCGTCCACCAGGACGGAGCAGATGACCACCACATCTTTGTGGTCGAGGCCGGCGACCACCAGGGCGGAGCGGAAGACCACCACGGCCTTGTGGTCAAAGTCAAAGCCCTCCAGGGCGGAGCGGAAGACCACCACGTCTTTGTGGTCGAGGCCGGAGTCCACCAGGGCGGAGCAGAAGACCACCACGTCCTCATGGTCACCGCCGGAGTCCCCCAGAGCGGAGCGGGCGACCACCACGTCCTCGTGGTCACCGCCCGAGTCTCCCAGGGTGGAGCGGACGACCACCACGTCCTCGTGGTCACCGCCAGAGTCCCCCAGGGCGGAGTAGAAGACCACCACGGCCTTGTGGTCACCGCCTCGGGAACTGTATCGGGCACCGCCTCTGGAACTGCATCGGGCACCGCCTCGGGAACTGCATCGGGCACCGCCTCGGGAACTGCATCGGGCACCGCCTCGGGAACTGCATCGGGCACCGCCTCGGGAACTGCATCGAGCACCGCCTCGGGAACTGCATCGGGCACCGCCTCGGGAACTGCATCGGGCACCGCCTCGGGAACAGCATCGAGCACCGCCTCGGGAACTGCATCGAGCACCGCCTCGGGAACAGCATCGGGCACCGCCTCGGGAACAGCATCGGGCTCCGCCTCGGGAACAGCATCGGGAACTGCATCGGGCACCGCCTCGGGAACTGCATCGAGCACCGCCTCGGGAACTGCATCGGGCACCGCCTCGGGAACTGCATCGGGCACCGCCTCGGGAACTGCATCGAGCACCGCCTCGGGAACAGCATCGGGCACCGCCTCGGGAACAGCATCGGGCTCCGCCTCGGGAACAGCATCGGGAACTGCATCGGGCACCGCCTCGGGAACTGCATCGAGCACCGCCTCGGGAACTGCATCGGGCACCGCCTCGGGAACTGCATCGGGCACCGCCTCGGGAACTGCATCGGGCACCGCCTCGGGAACTGCATCGGGAACCGCATCGGGCACCGCCTCGGGAACAACATCGAGCACCGCCTCGGGAACAGCATCGAGCACCGCCTCGGGAACTGCATCGGGCACCGCCTCGGGAACAGCATCGGGCACCGCCTCGGGAACAGCATCGGGCACCGCCTCGGGAACTGCATCGAGCACCGCCTCGGGAACTGCATCGGGCACCGCCTCGGGAACAACATCGAGCACCGCCTCGGGAACAACATCGAGCACCGCCTCGGGAACAGCATCGGGCACCGCCTCGGGAACTGCATCGGGCACCGCCTCGGGAACTGCATCGGGCACCGCCTCGGGAACTGCATCGGGCACCGCCTCGGGAACTGCATCGGGCACCGCCTCGGGAACAGCATCGAGCACCGCCTCGGGAACTGCATCGGGCACCGCCTCGGGAACTGCATCGGGCACCGCCTCGGGAACTGCATCGGGCACCGCCTCGGGAACTGCATCGGGCACCGCCTCGGGAACAACATCGAGCACCGCCTCGGGAACTGCATCGGGCACCGCCTCGGGAACTGCATCGGGCACCGCCTCGGGAACTGCATCGGGCACCGCCTCGGGAACTGCATCGGGCACCGCCTCGGGAACAGCATCGGGCACCGCCTCGGGAACAGCATCGGGCACCGCCTCGGGAACTGCATCGAGCACCGCCTCGGGAACAGCATCGGGCACCGCCTCGGGAACTGCATCGGGCACCGCCTCGGGAACTGCATCGGGCACCGCCTCGGGAACTGCATCGGGCACCGCCTCGGGAACTGCCTCGGGCACCGCCTCGGGAACTGCCTCGGGCACCGCCTCGGGAACTGCATCGGGCACCGCCTCGGGAACTGCCTCGGGCACCGCCTCGGGAACTGCCTCGGGCACCGCCTCGGGAACAGCATCGAGCACCGCCTCGGAGACTGCATCGGGCACCGCCTCGGCCTCCGGAACATTAGCGGGCACCGCATCGGGAACGGCCTCGGCCACCGCCTCGGCCTCCGGAACAGCAGCGGGCACCGCATCGGGAACAGCCTCGGCCACCGCCTCCGGAACAGCAGCGGGCACCGCATCGGGAATGGCCTCATGGACGGCAGCCGCCCGCTCGGGAGCGTTCTCCGGGTCCTGAGGAACAGTAGCTGCCTGTCTCCTCCTCCGCCCTCTACGATGGAGAGTCGGTGGCGTTGAGTCGGCCATCTTGTGCTGTGGTGCTGGGCTGGCGGCCATCTTGAGCTGTGGCGCTAGGCTGGCGGCCATCTTGGGCTGTGGGGCTGGGCTGGTGGCCATCTTGGGTTGTGGGGCTGAGCTGGCAGCCTTGTCTGGAAACTCTGGTGTGGTTGTTGCATTCCACTGAGCACGATGGTGCAGGTAATTGGTAAATCCCCAAAAGTCCAGGATCTCTAACCCCTTCATCTCCCATTGAGGTAAAGGATCATCCAGGCAATTATTAAACCAATCCTTTAGTGCTGCATCATTGTAACCTAACCCGACTGCCAAAGTCCAAAACAATTGCGCCAGGCCACCCACCTCCCTTCCCTCTTGATGAAGGGTGGTTAAGTTCCGGAATCTCCCCCTCCGTTCCTCCATGGTGGCTGGGGAACCGATTCGAAATCTCACACCGCTGGATCTAGGCATGATGGAGTCCTTCTGTCACGGTTGGGTTTGGGAAAACACAAAGAGAGGGTAGATCCAAATGCAGGTAAGGGTTTTTATTTAAACAGAGGGGTAACTACAAAAATAAACAGTCATGAGAGACAAACGTAACCAAAAGAGGGAACCGGATGAAACGGGGAACTCGGAAGAATGAGAAGGTAGAGGAAGTCTCGGGGGAACGAGAGCATGAGACACATAGGGTAAGGACTCCATGATGACAACAGAGAAAGACAGCTCTATATAGGGAAACTAATGACAGAGTATTGTCAACACCTGTGCGATTCTAATTGGAGTGCAATTACTGTGAAGACACAACCAGACTAGCGGAATTAAAGTGCCTATGGTGAAGTGCCTAAGGGGAAGTGAGCTCACTAGGGAACACCCAGGAAAACAAAGACTGGCAGCGTGACAGCCACTAGATATAAAGAAAACGTTGATTTTTCATATATATATATATATATATATATATATATATATATATATATATATATATATATATATATATATCCATCCATCCATCCATCCATCATCTTCCGCTTATCCGGGGCCGGGTCGTGGGGGCAACAGTCTAAGCAGAGACGCCCAGACTTCCCTCTCCCTAGCCACTTCTTCCAGCTCTTCCGGGGGGGGGCCCGAGGCGTTCCCAGGCCAGCCGGGAGACATAGTCCCTCCAGCGTGTCCTAGGTCTTCCCCGGGGCCTCCTCCCGGTGAGACGTGCCTGGAACACCTCCCTGGGAAGGCGTCCAGGAGACATCCGAAATAGATGCCCGAGCCACCTCAACTGGCTCCTCTCGATGTGGAGGAGCAACGGCTCTACTCTGAGCTCCTCCCGAGTGACCGAGCTTCAGCTCCTTCTTCACCACGACAGACCGGTACAGCGACCTCATTACTGCAGAAGCTGCACCGATCCGTCTGTCTCCTCTCCAGTACCCTGGCATAGACTTTCCCAGGGAGGCTGAGAAGTGTGATCCCCCTATAGTTGGAACACACTCTCCGGTCCCCCTTCTTGAAAAGAGGGACCACCACCCCGGTCTGCCAGTCCAGAGGTACTGTCCCCAACCGCCATGCGATGTTGCAGAGGCGTGCCAGCCAAGACAGCCCCACAACATCCAGAGACTTGAGGTACTCGGGGCGGATCTCGTCCACCCCCGGTGCCTTGCCACCGAGGAGCTTTTTAACTACCTCGATGACTTCAGCCCGGGTGATGGACGAGTGCCCCTCCGAGTCCCCAGCCACTGCTTCCTCAACGGAACACAAGTCGGTGGGATTGAGAAGATCCTCGAAGTATTCCTTCCACCACCCGACGATATCCCCAGTTGAGGTCAACAGGTGCCCATCTCTACTGTAAACAGTGTTGGTAGGGCACTGCTTCCCCCTCCTGAGGCGTCGAACAGTTTGCCAGAATCTCTTCGAGGCCAACCGATAGTCTTTCTCCATGGCCTCACCGAACTCCTCCCAGGCCCGAGTTTTGCCTCCACGACTACCCGGGCTGTGGTCCGCTTGGCCTGCCGGTACCTGTCAGCTGCCTCCGGAGTCCCACAAGCCATCCAGGCCCGATAGGACTCCTTCTTCAGCTTGACAGCATCCCTTACTTCCGGTGTCCACCACCGGGTTCGGGGATTGCCGCCTCGACAGGCACCGGAGACCTTACGGCCACAGCTCCGAGCAGCCGCAGCGACAATGGAGGTGGAGAACATGGTCCACTCGGACTCAATATCTCCAGACTCCCTCGGGATCCGGTCGAAGCTCTGCCGAAGGGGGGAGTTGAAGATCTCTCTGACAGGGGGCTCGGCCAAACGTTCCCAACAGACCCTCACAGTACGTTTGGGTCTGCCGAGTCTGTCCAGCTTCCTCCTCCACCATCGGATCCAATTCACCACCAGGTGGTGATCAGTTGACAGCTCCGCCCCTCTCTTCACCCGAGTGTCCAAGACATATGGCCGAAGGTCTGATGACACGACCACAAAATCGATCATCGACCTCCGGCCAAGGGTGTCCTGGTGCCACGTGCACTGATGGACACCCTTATGCTTGAACATGGTGTTCGTTATGGACAAACCGTGGTTAGCACAGAAATCCAATAACAGAACACCGCTCGGGTTCAGGTCAGGGGGGCCGTTCCTCCCAATCACGCCCCTCCAGGTGTCACTGTCACTGCCCACGTGAGCGTTGAAGTCCCCCAGTAGAACGACGGAGTCTCCAGTCGGAGCACTTTCCAGCACCCCTCCCAGAGACTCCAAGAAGGCCGGGTAGTCCGCACTGCCGTTCGGCCCGTAGGCACAAACGACAGTGAGAGACCTATCCCCGACTCGAAGGCGCAGGGAAGCGACCCTCTCGTTCACCGGGGTAAACTCCAACACATGGCGGCTGAGCTGGGGGGCTATTAGCAAACCCACTCCAGCCCTCCGCCTCTCACCATGGGCAACTCCAGAGTGGTAGAGAGTCCAGCCTCTCTCAAGAAGTGTGGTTCCAGAGCCCAAGCTGTGCGTTGAGGTGAGCCCGACTATCTCTAGTCGGTACCTCTCGACCTCCCGCACAAGCTCAGGCTCCTTACCCGCCAACGAGGTGACATTCCACGTCCCTAAAGCCAGATTCCGTGTCCAGAGATCGGGTAGTCGGGGGTCTCGCCTACGACTGTCGCCCGATCCACTATGCACCGGCCCCTTACGCTCCCTCCTGCAGGTGGTGAGCCCACAGGAGGGCGGCCCCACGTCACTCCTTCGGGCTAAGCCAGGCCGGACCCCATGGGGGAAGGCCCGGCCACCAGGCGCTCGCATACGAGCCCCAACCCCGGGCCTGGCTCCAGGGTGGGGCCCCGGCTGCGCCATGCCGGGCGACGTCACGGTCCTTGATTTTAATTTTGACATAAGGGGTTTTGTGAACTGTTCTTAGTCTGGCCCGTCACCAAGGACCTGTTTGCCTTGGGAGACCCTACCAGGAGCATATAGCCCCAGACAACATAGCTCCCAGGATCATTCGGGTACTCAAACCTCTCCACCACGATAAGGCGACAGTTCAAGGAGAGGATATATATATATATATATATATCTGTGTGTGTGTGTGTCGTTATTGCTGCGATGCAAAATGATAGCAACTCACCAGGACACTTCACCAACTCTCCACTCATTCTCCTCGGACCATGCATAGGCTTGAACGGACATCAGTTCTTGGCAATTCCTCATTTGCCCTCTCACGTCTGGCAGGTTCTTAATTACACAGCTGTGGGCCATCATACATGTTGGCTCTTGCCACCTCTTCCTCATCCCAGTCAGTCGCTATAGTTTTGATGCTGCGTTCCAGGCAGGTTTTTGAGCTCATAATCACTATTTCATACCACTATCGACATTGTACTGTTCCAGGCAAGTTACGGCAAACTTTCTGAGCGCAAGGAATTGTAACTAGATTATTTATTTTATTTATTTATTTATTTTACGTTACATTGACCTAAAATCATTTTTTCAACATGTACCACTTGCATAAACACTGCATCCGTAGGGGCTGTTATTGTTGTTTCGCATGCTGTGTGACCTCGAAACTCGGAGTACATCGATCTAGTACGAGACACGAGTATACGGGTGGGAAGTCATGGGTTTTATTGCAGTTCCAGTGCACTTTATTGGGTTTAACATTGGAAAACACGGGTTACGGGTTGCCTGGAACGCGGCATCATACTAGGCTGAGGCTACCTTTCCTCGACTTCTCCCCAACGTGATGTAATCACAGAGTTGTGTAAAAAAAAACGTTAATACCAAAAACTTAAAAAAATAGGTCATTTTGAGACATTTTTAAAATTATATACATATCTTGAGTGATTTATGTACCCATTAATCGAAAGTGGTGGTTAACCTGCAACATGGCCTTTAACCTTGAATGTGTATATCTGACCAATTTACAACCAATTATAAAACATAACCAAATTAAAGTAAGAGAAGAATGTTGGTTCCCCCAACTGTGGAAGTAAAATATTTACTTTCAGTGAAACCCCAAAAGATGAAGGTAAAAAACACAGTCATGTTTGGACAGATGACAAGCAAAACTTGAAGTTTCAGAGTTGTGCCTACAAACAGAGAGAAGAACTGTCAATTTACAAATAAAAAATAAAACGTAATGATATTTGATACAGACAGTCTGACTAAACTTCAGATATTATATTCTTATTATCATTATTCCTGTTGTTATAAACCTTCATTAGATGATCTGCAGTAGATCAGACAGCAGAGCAGGAGGGCAGATCCAGATGCAGAAATACAGAGTATCAACACCATTATGTGTGAAACAGAGAAACCTGTAAAACATTGACATAGCTTTTGTAAGATGTGGACTTCCACGTGTACAGGTGCTGTTCATATAATAAGAATATCATCAAAAAGTTTATTTCAATAATTACCTTCAAAAAGTGAAACTTGTATATTATATTCATTCATTACACAGAGATATGTTATATTTCAAATGTTTATTTATTTTAATTTTGATGAATATAACTAAGAAAAATCCCAAATCCAGTATCTCAGAAAATGCGGCGTTGCATGGAGTGGATCAGTCTGTGGCACTGCTCAGGTGTTATGAGAGCCCAGGTTGCTCTGATAGTGGCCTTCAGCTCTTCTGCATTCTTGGGTCTGACATATCTTCCTCTTCACAATACCCCATAGATTTTCTAAGGGGTTAAGTTCAGGCGAGTTTGCTGGCCAATTAAAAACAGGGATACCATGGTCCTTAATCCAGGTACTGGCAGCTTTGGCACTGTGTGCTGGGGCCAAGTCCTGTTGGAAAATGAAATCTGCATCTTCATAAAGTTGGTCAGCAGCAGGAAGCATGAAGTGCTCTAAAACTTCCTGGTATACGGCTGTGTTGACCTTGGACCTCAGAAAACACTGTGGACCAACACCAGCAGATGACATGGCATGTGACCCCAAACCATCACTGACTGTGCAAACTTTACACTGGACCTCAAGCAACGTGGATTGTGTTCCTCTCCTCTCTTCCTCCAGACTCTGGGACCCTGATTTCCAAAGGAAATGCTAAATTTACTTTCATCAGAGAACACAACCACTCAGCAGCAGTCCAGTCCTTTTTGAAGCGAGGCGCTTCTGAGGCGGTCTGTTGTTCAAGAGTGGATTGACACAAGGAAGGCGACAGCTGAAACCCATGTCTTGCATACGTCTGTGTGTAGTGATTCTTGAAGCACTGACTCCAGCAGCAGTCCACTATTTGTGAATCTCCCCCACATTTTTGAATGAGTTTTGTTACACAATCCTCTCCAGGGTGAGGTTATCCCTATTGCCTGTACACTTTTTTTATACCACATCTTTTCCTTCCCTTTGACTCTCTATTAATGTGCTTGGGCACAGAGCTCTGTGAACAGCCAGCCTCTTTTGCAATGACCTTTTGTGTCTTGCCGTCCTTGTGCAAGGTGTCAATAGTCGTCTTTTGGACAACTATCAAGTCGGCAGTCTTCCCCATGATTGTGTAGCCTACAGAACTAGACTGAGAGACCATTTAACCTGCTTTGCAGGTTTTCTGAGTTAATTAGCTGATAAGAGTGTGGCACAAGGTCTCTTCAATATTGAACCTTTTCACAATATTATAATTTTGAGATATAATTTTTGAGATACTGCATTCGGGATTTTCCTTAGTTGTCAGTTATAATCATCAAAATTAAAAGAAATAAACAGTCTGAAATAGCTGCCGGGAGACATTGCCAAAATGGCAGCCGAGTGGCACGACTTGCCTAAAAGGACTTTGGTTGAGGTTATATCTTTATACTGTTGCTGTAACATTTACTTATGTTACTGTATAGAAAATCAATTTGTAACCCAGTATTCATTTATTCTTATAATAGTGCCAAATAAAAAGATTTTACCAGGATAAAGTGGATAGTATTTAGCAGGTCATGTAATATTGCATGTAAAATGGCAGCCAACTTATTTATCTCTGACTTACCCAGTCTCTCCAGTACTACTGTTGCATTGGCTGAAAGTCGTCCAGCAAACACTCGACACAAGTAAACTCCTTTATCTTCAGTTCTGACACTCTTCAGTCTGAGAGAGAAGTTTCCTTTGGGGATTTCAGCAGTGAAGAACTCGACTCTGTCTCTGTATCTCTCATGTGATGCATCTGGAAAAGTCTGATTGTTTTGGTACAGAAGAACTAGAATATCTTCATCTTCATCTGTTTTCTTCCATGAAACCTCTTCAATGTGTTCAGGTGTGATGTGAGAGTCTACAGAGCAGTTCAGAGTGACGTCCTTGCCATCATATGCAGACAGGTACTGATCTGATCCTGATACTAGCAAACGCTCTGAAAGAATAAAAATAACATTAAATATGAGCATCAAATATTTTAATGAAATACTAGATTGAATTTCTACTATAAGTAATTGGATTTATTTACTTACCAACATATTTTATTTCAACCACAATCTCACCAAAATTCTGTTGACTGGAAACTTTGCAGGTGTACTGTCCCTCATCTTCAGGCATCAGATTGTCCAGACGGAGGGAGTAGTTTCCATGTTGAATCTGATCAGTAAAGAAATGAGCTCTATCATGATAATCCTGCTGCTGGGACGCTGGTCGGCTCTCACCATCTTGATACAGATGAACTAGAGTCTCTGTGTCTGTTCTTCTCCATTCCACCTCTAGATTCTTCATTAGTAAGAGTTCATCAACATTACAGGGCAAAACCACTGAAGATCCCAGAGGAGCAACCAGAGGACCAGAGGGACCACGAACAATTAACCCTGGAACAAAGACTTTTGTGGTTTATGTTTGGTTTGCAGTTTGTTCTAGTGCAATGCTTCCCAAACCTTTCTGCCCTGCACTTTTTGTGTCTGCCTAATCAGACACATCTGATTCCACTTATCAACTCGTTAGTAGAGACTGCAAGAACTAAATTGGGAGTGTCTGGTTAGGGAGACATACAAAATGTGCATGGCAAGGGGTCCTCCAGGACAGATCTGAGAAGCACCGTTCTAGTGTAAATGGAATCCTACAGAGATAATTATCATTATATACATGATTAAGTATATACAGAATGTAAAAGTAGAAATGCACAGTAGTTCCTTAGGTTCTTCTTAAAAATATCTTCTTAAAATCTCTACAAAATGTTTCTTTCCCATTTTATCCTTGTAACAAGATACATTCTATATCTAAGATTTTTTTAAAGCATATTGTGGTCTTGAGCGTTCAATAGAGCTGCTTTTATAATAATTAAAAAAATGAAAGCTGCAAGTAGCGATAAAAGCGCCCCCACCCCCCTGGCTAACCACCACCTGGTGCCCATAGGAGAACAGCGAACGTTGGGGGTATATGCTTATAAAATGGTAAATATTTGTGTCACATTTCCAACTGCCAACGGGTGACACTATGATTATAACTGAATATTGGCATGTAAATGTCTTCAGGCCAGGACTCTTACCAAACATGTAACGTTTGGGGCAAATCAGACATTGCATGTTTAAGTTAGTCTAAAACAAGTAAATTCCTTTTGCCAGCAGGCGGTGTTATGACTATAAATCAATATTGGCCTAAAGATGAGTTGAGGCCAAGACTCATGCCAAACATGTAAATTTGGGACAGACCGGACATTTCATGTTTTATTTAGTTTAAAACAAATAATTTCCTGTTGCCCTCAGGTGGCAGTGGTGATTATGGTTGAATATAATTTAATATAAATTTAGATGTGTTCAGACCAGGACTCTTATAAAACCAGTAACAAGACCCTTGACGAAAACTCAAGATCTTCGCAATTTAATGCCACAAAGGTCTTTTGATGACCCTCACCAAATTTGAAGACAATCCGATTAAAACTGTAGGAGGAGTTCTTCAAAGTACAGGCATGGAAATGGCAAAAACTCACAAAAATTGTACAGGAAATTCAAAATAACATATTTCCTGTTTGGTTCTGGATTTTGTACCATGCAACTTTCTTGTAGGTAATGGTTTGTTACATGTGTGTACCGATTTTCCTGCATGCACATAAAACGTAGCTCGAGGTGCACTCAGTTGAAATTTTACAGATAGCGCTATTGAGCCATTTTTCCACACCCACTTCAGAAACCTATGTCAGATGAAAATTTTCACCAGTTTTGATGCATGTGCAAAGTTTCGTGAGTTTTGGAGCATGTTTAGGCCCTCAAAAATGCAATTCACTTTGGTGGTGGATGAGGAGAAGATGGAGGAGGAGGAAAAGGAGAAGAAGAAGAAGAAGAAGAAGAAGAAGAAGAAGAAGAAATGGAGCAATTCCAAGAGGTCTCAGGCACCTCAGAACTCGGGCCCTAATAAAAAATTGTTAAGCTGATCAGATAAGGCAACCAGGAAATGTAACCCGAGAAAAACAACATGCTTCACAGTAAAATCTTAGAAATATATCCACAGGTGTATTATAGAGGACAATTTGAACTATGACAGAATAAATTAATAAAATCTATGTATAGAAATCTCATTGTCAGGTCTCAAATAAATTAAAGTGCTAAAAGCTAAATAAATCCCAAAACATGTTTAATGCATAAAATAGAGATTCATTTAAATTTGCTCTTAATATTCACAGTATATTTAATTTTTACATGACACAACTATATAAATTATGTGAACTTTTGACATAAATGAAACAAATTTTGTTTAGTGTGTTTCTACACTGAACAATTTATTTGAGTTCATTTTGTGCTTTTTTTTCTCCAGAACTAGTAGAAAAAAAATAAATAAATACATACCTTCAGATATAACTAGAATAACAGCCGCAGAAACAAACACAAGCAGATCCATGTTCAGCTGAAAATATTTTTTGATTGAAGGTCTGTGAGCATATGTTGAAATTTGATTTACTTTCTTCCTTTTAGTCTAGATAGATCTGATAAAATGGAGCTAATCCCGATGAGCAGGTTCTGATTAAGCTGTACTATGCTAAAAAAAATATTATAATCAGTTTATTCCATTTTATTTTTATGGTTAACTGCCTTAAAAATCAGGTTTGCACACCTGTCTACATGATTTCCCCACTCGAGGTGATCAGACATTAGATCACTGCTATTCAACACTAAAGGACAGTTACAAACCCCTCCCCCGACCAGCATTTGGCAAAGGTGACCATATAAGCATTCTGCTGTTACCAGCATACAGACAATGCCTCAAACAGGAAAAACCGGTTTCTAAAACAGACTACAAATGGAGTGAAGAGGCCATCTCCACACTGCAGGACTACTTTGATTCCACAGACTGGCAGATGTTTCAAGATGCAGCAGGAGACAACATACAGGAATACACAGACTCTGTGATAGGCTACATTAACAAATGCACAGAGGATGTTGTTCCATCCATTAACGTTAAATCATTTCCAAACCAGAAACCATGGGTCAATGGTGAGGTGCGGGCCAAATTAAGAGCACGGACTGCTGCCTTCAACTCTGGTGATTTAACTGCTTATAAGAAGTCCAGGTATGACCTTCAAAGATCAATGAAATCAGCAAAAAGAGACTTTAGGGACAGAGTGGAGTCAGAATATCATGGCTCTGACCCCCAACGCATGTGGAGAAGTCTACGCTACATCACAGACTACAAAGGAAGGAAAAGCATTGGTGTGTCTTTGTCTGCCTCTTTACCAGATGAGCTCAATACATTCTATGCCCGTTTTGAGGCAGACAATACATTTCCTGCTGTGAAAATACCTGCTGACACTGACACCTGCCCCTTGGTTCTTACCACACACAAAGTGAGTAAGGCCTTCAAGAGAGTCAACGGCCGCAAAGCTTCAGGTCCAGATGGCATACACGGACGTGTCGTGAGGGCCTGTGCTGTCCAGTTAGCAGATGTCTTCACCAACATCTTCAACCTCTCCTTGAGACTTACAGTGATCCCCACATGCTTCAAGCAAACCACCATCATCCCTGTCTCCTGCCTGAATGACTACCGCCCTGTAGCACTGACATCAGTCATCATGAAGTGCTACGAACGGCTAGTCAAATCCCACATCTGCTCCTCTCTGCCTGACACCTTGGACCCTTACAATTTGCTTACGGTTCTAACAGATCCACTGATGACGCCATTGCAATGGCCATACACTCTTCACTAGAACACTTGGAGGGAAGAGACACATATGTGCGGATGCTGTTTGTTGATTACTGCTCTGCATTTAACACCATCATCCCTACCAAACTCATAGCCAAACTGAAAAATCTGGGTCTTAACAGTCACTTATGTAACTGGGTCCTGGACTTCCTGACCGGCAGACCCCAGGTGGTCAGAATTGGCACACATCACACATCCTCCTCACTTATACTCAGCACTGGTGCCCCACAGGGATGTGTACTCAGTCCTCTCTTGTACTCCCTGTTCACTTATGACTGCTCTGCTAAGCATAGCTCCAACACCATCATCAAATTTGCTGATGATACTACTATCCTAGGACTCATCACTAATGGCGATGAGACATCCTACAGAGATGAGGTTAATGCACTCACAACATGGTGTGCTGATAACAATCTCTCTCTAAACATCAGCAAGACCAAGGAGATGATGGTGGACTACAGGAAGTCACAGAGAGAGGGTCACGTTCCCATTCATATCAATGGAGAGATAGTAGAGACAGTTAAGAGCTACAAGTTCCTTGTCATTCACATCTCTGAGGATCTTTCCTGGAGCCTTCACTCAGCGACCAAAGTGAGAACAGCCCGTCAGCGTCTCTACTTCCTGCGGAGACTGAAGAGGTTTGCCATCTCCTCTAACATCATGTCAAACTTCTACCGCTGCAATATAGAGAGCATTCTGACCAGCTGCATCACTGTATGGTACGGCAACTGCTCTTCCTTGGACCGCAAAGCTCTTCAGCAAGTGGTGAGAACAGCAGAGCTCATCATTGGACATAAACTCCCAGCCTTACAGGAGTTATCAAACTCTTTCATCTATCAAACTCGCTGCTTGAGAAAGGCTCGCAGCATCATCAAGGACCGCACTCACCCTGCTCATCACCTGTTTGCCACACTACCATCTGGCAGACGTTTACGATCCATCCGTTCACGCACAACCAGACTTAAGAACAGCTTCTATCTTCAAGCCATAAGACTACTTAACAATCAGCTGTCCTCGATCTAAAAAACAAAAAACAAAAACAAACTTGACTCTTGACTACTGTGTGTGTGTGTGTGTGTGTGTGTGTGTGTACTTTGGATGGGTTAAATGCAGAGCATGAATTCTGAGTATGGGTCACCATACTTGGCTGAATGACATCAGAATCAGAATCAGAATCAGAAAGAGCTTTATTGCCAAGTATGCTTACGTATACAAGGAATTTGTTTTAGTGACATAAGCTTCCAGTACACAGAGACAACAACACACAGAAAAAAAACAACAACAAAAAAAAAAAACGGATTGAGTGAGATGCAGGAATGTTCTGGGATGGAGGGTTAACAAATAAATATAAGGATATTGCACGTTTATAAGCATAAGTAGGGAACATTTAACTGTTCATGAGGTAGATTGCCTGGGGGAAGAAACTGTTCTTGTGCCTTGCTGTTCTGGTGTTTGCGGCTCTGAGGCGCCGGCCAGATGGCAAAAGTTCAAAGATGGGGTGACTTGGATGTGAGGGATCCAGAGTGATTTTCTGAGCCCTTTTCCTCACTCTGGATGTATACAGTTCTTGAAGGGTGGGCAGGGGAGCACCAATAATCCTTTCAGCAGTCCGAACAGTTCTCTGTAGTCTTCTGATGTCTGATTTTGTTGCTGAACCAAACCAGACAGTTAATGAAGTACAGAGAACAGACTCAATGACGGTCGAGTAGAACTGTTTTAGCAGCTCCTGTGGCAGGTTAAACTTCCTCAGCTGGCGAAGGAAATACAACCTTTGTTGGGCCTTTTTAACAATGGAGTCAATGTGATTGTCCCACTTCAGGTCCTGAGAGATGGTGGTTCCCAGGAACCTGAATGACTCCACTGCAGCCACAGTGCTGTTCATGATGGTGAGTGGGGAAAGTGCAGGTGGGTTTCTCCTAAAGTCCACGATCATCTCCACTGTTTTGAGCGTGTTCAGCTCCAGGTTGTTAAGACTGCACCAGACAGCCAGCTGCTCAACCTCTTGTCTGTAAGCAGACTCATCACCGTCCTGGATGAGGCCGATGACTGTAGTGTCGTCTGCAAACTTCAGGAGCTTGACAGAGGGGTCTTTAGAGGTGCAGTCGTTGGTGTACAGGGAGAAGAGCAGAGGGGAGAGAACACATCCCTGAGGGGCACCAGTGTTGGTGGAGCAGCTGTTTGATGTGAATTTCCCCAGTCTCACTAACTGTTGCCTATCTGTCAGAAAACTGGTGATCCACTGACAGATGGAGCTAGGAACAGAGAGCTGGGTCAGTTTGGTCTGAAGGGCTGTTGGGATGATGGTGTTGAATGCCGAACTAAAGTCCACAAATAGGATCCTCACATAAGTCCCTGTTTTGTCCAGATGTTGCAGGATGAAGTGCAATCCCATGTTGATTGCATCATCCACGGACCTGTTTGCTCGGTAAGCAAACTGGAGGGGGTCCAGTAAGGGTCCAGTGATGTCCTTCAGATAAGCCAGAACCAGTTTTTCAAACGACTTCATGACGACAGACGTTAGAGCCACAGGTCTGTAGTCGTTAAGTTCTGCTATCTTGGGTTTCTTTGGGATGGGGATGATGGTGGAGCGTTTGAAGCAGGAAGGCACTTCACACAACTCCAGGGATCTGTTGAAGATCTGTGAAAAGATGGGGGCCAGCTGGTCAGCACAGATTGTCACTTACACTGTGTTTGTTATTGTAATAGACATTGTGTATTTAATTAGTCCAAAACCATTAATCAATGCAAGGCTGTGCTAAAAGAATAAACGTGAATATTGTGTTATTCCCTCTTTTTTTAAAAAAACAGCCTACACAGAATCTCTGAACAGCTGTGGTAATGAAACCCATTTGATGAGAGCAGCACTGCAGACTTTCCTGATGGTGAAGAGCTACTTGCTGACAAATTCCGGACATGAGTTCACCTTACTATGAGTGCCAATGTTCTGTTCATAACTATACAGAAAGAGTTAAAAGTACAATAAAAGCACAATCTTACTGCTGTATCTGCTGGGCATTCATGGGAGATCATGGACCATTTTCACAAGACTTCAGCCATCAGCCATCAGTGTCATATATCCTAAACATTTTGTGTGTATGTGTGTGTGTGTGTGCGTGTGTGTGTGTGTATATATATATATATATATATATATATATATATATATATATATATATATATATATATATACATATATATATATATATACATTGGGGATTTTTTCGTCCACTAGGGGGTAAAGGTGAGTCTTATTTTAACTTTCTCTGTGTTTGAGCTAATGGAATGATTTTTGGTGTCAAATCTTATTTTGACCCATATTTTGGGATATTTTTTTGAAATTTTTCAAAAACTCAACGGTACACTGTGGGCAAATTCACTACCCTTTCTTTATGTTTGTGGATGAAAACATCCAATAAATTAAACTGCTGTAAAAATGTATCATATATATATATATTCGTTTTTTTTTTTTTTTTTTTTGCATAAATCTATTAATCAACCTCAGTCCTGATCAAAACTACCAAATGTTAAAAAAATTATTATAATAATAAAAATCCAAGATTTTAACTCTTTAATTACCAAGTTCATAAATTATGTCACTGATTTGGGAAAAAAACACACAACATTACATATTTTCAATATACAAAGTGATTGTGGTTTGGATATTTTTTTTTTTTTACCTTTTATTACAGTCTTGGGCATGTCAAAGATTAGTAGCAAGATTGGCTTTGATGCATAGTTAGATTTTGTGCAGCATTAGATTAAAATTTTTTCTCCCTCATTTGTTGTTGGGCTGTTTTTGCCTCATTGACTTCCATTATAACGTCATTTTTTGATTGCAAAGCCATGAGACAATATAATCATACATTCTTGATTGTTTGTTGTTTTCCCAATAAAATACACAATATAATAAGTAATGACACTAATTTGTGGAGATTCAGCACATTGTGATTTACGCAAACACTGCAATAGGGGCTCTAAATAACAAGTATCCTTAGATTTCAAAAGGTAGGTAAATTTGTTTATCGTCTGCATAACAATGAAAAGTAATACCAAACTTCCAAAAAAATATGCCTAAGGGAAGCACATACAGGGAGAACAGAATAGGCCCCAAAATGGAGCCCTACGGGACCCCATACGTGAAAGAAGCAGTTGAAGAGACAAAGTCTTCTAAGTGAACTGAGAAAGTACTTTTGGAAAAATAGAATCTAAACCATTTCAACGCAGTACCCTTAATACCAACACATTGTTCTAAGCATGTAATCAAGGTCTTTTGGGTTACAGTATCAAATGCAGCCGTGAGGTCTAGTAGAATTAAAATCGCACAGTATCCTGAGTCAGTAGCAAGTAACAAGTCATTAAAAACCTTCAACAGTGCAGTTTCTGTACTATGTAAAAACAGACTGAAACACTTTGTGTATGCCATGTTGATCTAGAAATGAATTCAATTTGTTCAAATAAAACCTTCTCCAGGAGTTTGGAAAGAAACTGAAGTTTTGAAATAGGTCTAAAATGAGCAAGAACCGAGGAATCCAAATTAGATTTCTTAATTACTGCATGTTTAAAAGACTGCAGTACAACTCCCGAGGTCAGGCTGCTATTAATAATTGCAAGAATTTTTGGACCAACAGTTTCAAAGGACTCTTTTAAGGACTTTTTGTCACGGTAGGGTTTAGGAGAAACACAAAGAGAGGGTAGGATCCAAATGCAGGTAAGGGTTTTATTTAAACAGAAGGGTAAATACAAAATAAACAGTCATGAGAGACAAACAAAACCAAAAGAGGGAACCGGATGAAACGGGGAACTCGGAAGAACGAGAAGGTAGAGGAAGTCTCGGGGAATGAGAGCATGAGACACATAGGGTAAGGACTCCATAATGACAACAGAGAAAGACAGCTCTATATAGGGAAACTAATGACAGAGGATTGTCAACACCTGTGCAATTTAATTGGAGTGCAATTACTGTGAAGACAGAACCAGACTAGAGGAATTAAAGTGCCTATGGTGAAGTGCCTAAAGGGAAGTGAGCTCACCGGTGACTAGCCTTGTCTCTTGAAGTTCGACGGTGACTAACCCTGACTCTGGAGGGTCCACGAACACCGCCTCGACCTCTGGAACGGCCTTGGGCACCGCCTCGGCCTCTGGAACCGCAGCGGGCACCGCATCGGGAACGGCCTCGGCCACCGCCTCCGGAACAGCAGCGGGCACCGCCTCGGGCTCCGGAACAGCATCGGGCACCGCCTCGGGAACGGCCTCGTGCACCGCCTCGGCCTCCGGAACAGCAGCGGGCACCGCATCGGGAACGGCCTCGGGCACCGCCTCGGCCTCCGGAACAGCAGCGGGCACCGCCTCGGCCTCCGGAACAGCAGCGGGCACCGCATCGGGAACGGCCTCGGCCACCGCCTCGGCCTCCGGAACAGCAACGGGCACCGCCTCGGCCTCCGGAACAGCATCGGGCACCGCCTCGGGAACGGCCTCAGGCACCGCCTCGGCCTCCGGAACAGCATCGGGCACCGCATCGGGAATGGCCTCGGGCCCCGCCTCGGCCTCGGGAACGTCCTCCTGGACGGCAGCGGCCCGCTCGGGAACGTTCTCCGGGTCCTGAGGAACAGTAGCTGCCTGTCTCCTCCTCCGCCCTCTACGATGGAGAGTCGGTGGCGTTGAGTCGGCCATCTTGTGCTGTGGTGCTGGGCTGGCGGCCATCTTGAGCTGTGGCGCTAGGCTGGCGGCCATCTTGGGCTGTGGGGCTGGGCTGGCGGCCATCTTGGGTTGTGGGGCTGGGCCGGCGGCCATCCTGTGCTGTGGGGTTGGGGTGGCGGCCATCTTGTGCTGTGGCGCTGAGCTGGCGGCCATTTGGTGCCGCTGCACAGGACTGGCGGCCATCTGGTACCATGGCGCTGGCTCAGCCGATCTGCATCTCCCCTCTCCTCTCGGGACATCCTGGGGAAATGGCAGCCCCCATCCGAATCCCGGTTTGATGGGAGGCCACAGTGGCGATCGCTGCCGGACCTCCTCTCGACCGCTTGCTCCGGAGCGACCTCCCCTGGTCCCCCGGAACACCACTAGGCGAGAGCCCTCAAAACCATTTCGCTTGCTGGCTGATGAAGACATGGCAGCAGACATACCGCTGGATCCTTGTTTGATGGAGTCCTTCTGTCACGGTAGGGTTTAGGAGAAACACAAAGAGAGGGTAGGATCCAAATGCAGGTAAGGGTTTTATTTAAACAGAAGGGTAAATACAAAATAAACAGTCATGAGAGACAAACAAAACTAAAAGAGGGAACCGGATGAAACGGGGAACTCGGAAGAACGAGAAGGTAGAGGAAGTCTCGGGGAACGAGAGCATGAGACACATAGGGTAAGGACTCCATAATGACAACAGAGAAAGACAGCTCTATATAGGGAAACTAATGACAGAGGATTGTCAACACCTGTGCAATTTAATTGGAGTGCAATTACTGTGAAGACAGAACCAGACTAGAGGAATTAAAGTGCCTATGGTGAAGTGCCTAAAGGGAAGTGAGCTCACTAGGGAACACCCAGGAAAACAGAGACTGGCAGCGTGACACTTTTTGGGGAAGTCGTGGCCTAATGGTTAGAGGGTTGGACTCCCAATCGAAGGGTTGTGAGTTCTAGTCTCGGGCCGGACGGAATTGTGGGTGGGGGGAGTGCATGAACAGCTCTTTCTCCACCTTCAATACCACAACTTAGGTGCCCTTGAGCAAGGCATTGAACCCCCAACTGCTCCCCGGGCGCCACAGCATAAATGGCTGCCCACTGCTCCGGGTGTGTGCTCACAGTGTGTGTGTGTGTTCACTGCTCTGTGTGTGTGCATTTCGGATGGGTTAAATGCAGAGCACAAATTCTGAGTATGGGTCACCATACTTGGCTGAATGGCACTTCACTTTCTTAAAAGTCAGGGAGGAACAGTATTCATGCATACATGAGGTTGATTTCATTTTAACAATGATCTCTCTGAAAGAGACACCGGCACAAACTGATTAAAAACAGCAGATTTCTGCATTCCTTTTCATTGTTATGCAGACAATACGCAAATTTACCTATGTACCTTTGAAACGTAAGGATACTTGTTCTTAAGAGCCCTTATTGCAGTGTCTTGAGAAAATTAAGGCTGTCAGATTAACAAACACTTATTAAAGAAAAGACTAAAGGTGGAATGAAGAGGAACAGACTCAGAGACTCTGGTTCATCTGTATAAAGATAGTGAGAGTCAACCAAAGGCCCAACAGCAGGATTATCATGGTAGAGCTCATTCTTTACTGATCAAATTCAACATGGAAATTTCTCCCTCCGTCTGACAGCTGAAGTTGAATAGACATGTTTACAGTGATCAGGACTGTCTCTTGCTGTGCTCTTTGTTTTCTGAGGCCTCTTATGTTGCTCTGGGTGGCTAGGCTAAATATTGTTTTGACAGTGGCATTATAAAATGCTTGATATGACTCATACCATATGAAGGCTACAGTAGCCTAGCTAAATTACCAACCTCCCTGCAAAACTCTCATGGCAGCCAAGGAGATCATGATTGCAATGATAAGTCTGCCATGCAAATACGCAACAAATGTTTTTGTTTTATTTTATTTTTTTATTAATGATCTTCAGTCTTCACGGACCTTCGCAGGGTTTACCAGACGGTTACACGAGCTCCACCAATCAGATGCATCACTGTGGGATTGTGGGATTGTTCAGGATTGTGGGTAATGAAGTACTTAGTCAAGACATCGCGAATAAAAGGCATTTATATCAAAACAAGGTTAGTGCCCCATGATCCTTTTGCGTTTATATGAGCATATACTATCGCTTAGTAGCCTACAGCCGTAGCTGGTTTTAAGTCTACCATGTATGGTTACGTTTTTATGGCTTATACCTCAAATGTCAATGCAGAAATTGCATTGAATTTTTACTTCCGGCACCAGCTGTGGGCGGGACTGGACGCTTTTGTCCATATTAGGAATTTCCTGGTATGAATTTTCCTGGTATAAAATCTTGCTTTATTCTGGGTCAGAGTAAAACATCAGATCATTCACAGACTATACAGTCTCTTTGAATTTAAATCCATATTTATTCACACCTGCTTTTGAAAACCTCAATGTGAACACACTTGCCCGAAAAAGTGAGTGATTTACAGCCCTGTAATGAGATGATTTATGCTGAACACAATACCTGTAATACAATAATAAAAATAAAAAATAAACTCCAGCGATTTGAGCGGGGAGTGGATTCCAACTTTATAAACACCTCTGATTCAAGAAGTCAACAGTGGTTTGCTACATTGCTAAACGCTGCGAAAACAAAGCACAAACTATAATGCCCTGGATAGTTTGTCCTATCTGCAATAAAATGCCATTGATACAGCTTTACGTGGGAGTGCTTTTGATTTCGTTTCCTACAGAACAATTCTGTATAAATAAGTGGATTCAACATCAAAATTAAATGTGTAATGTTAAAATGTATGTTTTTAATGTAACCTTCTCGCACAGTGATTTAATTACACTGTTGAAGATGTAATTAGCAGCTAATAATATATGACTCTTTAGGGTAACTTATTGTATAGCATTGTATAGTATAGTATAGTATATTATAGTATGTAATATAGCATGCGAGACTGACATATCGGTGTGACAGTAGCTCCCATGAAACCGTGATTTTCCTTTACTGTTTACTTAAGAAAACTTAAACAGATGCCTCTCAAATTTGCTGGTATTTATATTGCATAGATCTAAAATGAACCATTAATTTAGTTTTGTTTCATGCATTAACTAGAAGAGAGAAAATCAATGTACATACCGTTAATCAGAATGACAGATACACATGTGAATATAAGCAGGCTGTTCATTTTCAGTTATTAAAAATTATAACCAGCTCTGTGGCTGATCGAGCCTGAAGTTTGAGAGCAGTCTGGTGGATCCAGATCTACTGAAAGCGGTTTCAGAGGAACTGTAGTTAATACAGATAAACCAGTTTCTGAGAAACTGCTGATATTTGACATCAACCCAAACAAAAACACCCCTTCCTTCACTGCTCCATCCCCAACATGGAAAAAACACAACATGCCAAGTGAAAAAAGGCTTCCCAAAAAATAAAGCAAAGGTGTAAATGAACAACACAGAAAAACAAAAAAGTAAATAGTACGCAAGAGTAAAATAAGAGTTTGTTTTTAGTCACGTGCAGCACCAGTAAATGTAAATCAATTCATGATAAATAAATGTATCCATAAAAACAATACATTCAGTACATGAAGTCTTAATTTTTGGTCCGTTCTTTACACAAAACTATTACATATTGTGGACTTGGCACATGGATCTTTCATATACAAAATCTTATGTTTAGACCATCATTAAAGATTATAGAAGAATTTGAGTAAAATGTCATTTCAAAGCATATTAGCTCATCTATGGTAGTCATATATGACACCTCTAATGGTTCTGTGTATCACATTTGACAAACGTGCTGTTATGCTTATCTTTAAGAATATGTGCCATATAGTACCAAAAGAGGTTCTCCTATGATAAAAAGCCAAAGATCCACTGTTGAGCATTTTTTTTGTTGAAGCAATAAAGTACTATATGGCACCTCTTATGGTTCTACATAGCACCATTTTTAGAGTGAATGGCTGATCTGCATGTGCTTTACATTTTAAATGATTCTGGGCTGGAAAATGTATAAGGCAAGAATTACTGACATTTTCCAACAAGACATTTCATCTGTAATAATTGAACCAATATTCAACTACAAGAGAAGTTTATTCCTGTTTAATCTTTGCTATAAAGGAATGTTCTGGACTCCTGTTGATGGTTTTCTGGCTGCTGTTGTGTTGACTTTCAGGAGGTTAAAATCATCTGGCATGTTAAGCACAAGACTGCATTATCTTTAATGACACATTGGTTTTCAGCGGTGTGTGCCAACAATATTTAAAAAGGAAGTAATTTCTGTGCAGTGTAGCAGTATGTAGGGAGAGTGGGGCACAGAAGTAACACTTTTTGACATTCTCAAATTGTGTAAATCCACTGTAATTTCACACTTGTATAATACACAGGTCACGGTTTCATAATTACAGTGCATATGTTTTTCTTTATTTACTCCCCAAAATGGGAAGGGAAAATGTGACAAAATGCCCTGTAGATGGGGGCATGTTGTCACATGACAGCTTGAAATGTTATCTGATCGCATGAAAAAAAAAATACAAGACAAACTCAAATATTTTGTCAATAAAATTAATTTATTTAAAATAAAATGTGTTTTTTTTTTTAAGAATTAAATATAATCTTATGTTGGAGTTTGACAATGAACATATTGCAACCACACAACCAAGCCAAAAAAAGTAAACTGAAACACAAATACAA
Organism: Carassius gibelio; assembly: GCF_023724105.1. Lineage (NCBI taxonomy): Eukaryota > Metazoa > Chordata > Actinopteri > Cypriniformes > Cyprinidae > Carassius > Carassius gibelio. The sequence continues at coordinate 7,256,734 of NC_068398.1, forward strand.
GTGCAACAAAAGGGCTCCATAGAGCTGAAACACACAGATCTCAAAATGAATATTTGGAAATGTAAACTGATATTTTCTACTGACACACTTCAGCAAAATATATAAATAACTGGCCGAACAACAATCTTTTAAATAAAAATACTAACGTGCCAAAGACTTTTGCACAGTAGTGTATGTATAAAGTAAATATGATTTAATTATACTTATTTAAATATACTTAAAGTATCCATTCATATGTGTTAAAGGCTAGATTTTCATTGAGCGGTGATCGCAGCGAAAGCGACTGCTCCCTCGTGACCTTTTGTAAACTCTATTTATGACAAAGATCTGCACAGATACAGATATTTTACAATCGGTTCGATAAACACACCTTGTGTCCTCTGTTTGTGTTTGAGTCCACTCACGCTGCTCCGCTGCGGTCTGCGTACTGAAGAGCGCTGAAAGCGAGGAGACAGGTCTAGGTACCGGTTTCGGTACCAAACCCCATCTACAGCTAGAATCAGCTAGTCTTAAAAACAAATCATTATTAGGCTACATGAAAGAAAAGAAAAAGTTTGATGCAACAATTAACATATTTATAGTTAGGCTACTTACAAAGCCAAGATAAAAAAATATGTAAAAAAATAAAACATATACAGTATAGCTACATTACAATTTAAGGATAAGTTTGATCTCTTATCTTAAATAACTGCGCTTCTGGGAGTTTGAACAAATGTTAATAATGTTGGATTAAGAGTGCTTTCCTCTCATTGTTGATCACGTCTGTGTTTCCATTGAATCGGGAGTTTCTTCTGTCATGTCAGTCCTACAGCCTCCAGATCCTCAGTCTTCAGGAGAGTTCATATAATTAAAGCATCTGGTTTGATTCATTGGCAGGAGCTTCATCAGATACTGCTGCATTCTGGGTTCAGGAAAAGAGATATGTTTTAATCTACTTATTTAGGATGACTTTAACATGAAGCAAATAGCCTTTTATTGTAGGTTGATAATAAAATCAATAAAAGCATCTATAAGATACTGACCAGTGAATCCTGGTTCTGGTTTGATTCAGTCATCGCTGCTTTCTGGTTAATACGGATAAATATGTTAACTACATTAAACATGAACTAAATTTCAAGTCGACTGTTCAGTAAATCTCTAATCAGTGCAATAATACTAACCTGACAACATTGCTGGCACTTTATATCAGAAATCCCTGTGTGTTAAGAGGCAGAATTAATTAAGCCATTAAATCAGTTTGGAAAACTTCATTATGAACAAGACACCACAACACATAATGACCAGCTGAAATGAATGTAAAGGACATTAAACATGCTGAAGATTTGTAATGAAAACAGAGAAATTATAATAATACCAGTTTTACTTACAGGATTGAAACAAGAGTAAAATCAGCAGAGAAAACACAAAGAGACTTTCAGAGGTGAAGACGACGACTCTCATGTCCACCACACGCTCTCCATGAACTGAAAATCAAATCTAAACATTAGACTATAATCATTAGTATTATTTAAATTCATCTTTTTCAATAATTACATCATATAGCATGGTAGCATAATAAAATGTTGTGTTGACTCACCTGTTTTCAGGATCAGTTCAGTTATCAGTGTAACAGAGTTCAGTAAAACAACCCCAACTGATCCAAACACAAACAGCATCTTTTTAATGGTGAGATCTGTAAAATAGATTCACCATTTTGTTGTTCAGATGTCCTGTATAAAGCATAATATTAATTCACTTTAGAGTCATAACACCATTTATTACCCACTAAAACTTTCAGCCATTAGAATGAGAATCCATCTTAAACTACTCTTAATCTAATCTATATTTATTGCCAATTTTATTATCATTCTCAATTCTATAAGGATATTGTTGTGTGATTCTGGAGGATCTATTTGATTATTATTTTGTTTTGAAATGGCTAAACTGGATTTAAAAAGGTTGATTAATAAATCACTAATGTTACACTCATGCGGTTTTCTGTAGTTACATGTTCACAAATTCATAAAGCAGACACACATTTAAATCGATGTAAATATATAAATTCATAGTTTTAAGCCATTTTAGTAAATTAGCAATATAGGCTAGTTGTGTTGTGGATTGATATTTTTGACCAATGTCAGCTATAACGCTGTGAATCAGAGTGCATTATGGGTAGAGTGAACCCCACAGTGAAAGTAATGTCAATTTCCCCAATCAGAGAGAGAGAGAGCCATCGATGATGTTTTATTTTATTAGAATTACAATGAAAATCTCTTCCAAACTGATAGCACACTGTAGCCATATTTAAAGCCAAAGACCGAAGGAAGGAAAAACTTCTCAAAGATAAATCCAGTAGATGATCAATACTGTACCCAGATCTTCAGTAATATGAATGTACATTCCGATCATCCACAGCACTTGCACAAATACAGCTGTACATGTCCATCCTGCTCCATCTGCACAAGAATATTTGTATTATATATATTAGACTTTATTGTATAAAAAATTCAGTGACTGAAATCCATGTTCAAATGTTCATTTATAAATGAAACACACATGAATTATGTGCTGAGGGAATTAGAAAAATATGTTTTAATAATTTCCTGTTATTAGTAATGGGATTGTACCTTTTTCATTTTTCAGTGCTGCGATGTAGAAATACATCATTACTGCAGTCATGATAAACATGACCATCATCCACGATATTACATTGAGCATATTTGAACCTGAAGAAGATTTGAACATTTGAATACAATAATCTGTTCAAAACAGAGATTGCTTGGATATTTAAAAATGTGAAAATGAAAGCAAAAACATGAATGTAAAATGAATCATGTAACAGAAAAAAACATTTTGAACTGAACTTCAGTGAGATTCAGATTAGACTGTGACACTGGTCTTTGAATCATCCAGATTTACTGAAACTCTGTTTGCTCACTGATCACAGATCTATAGACAGATGAATTCATCACATACTTACAGCTTTTATCTTGGCTTTTTGGTAAACAGGTAAATGTCAGAAAAAATAAGAACGGGAAAATGATGGAGATCAAAAACCCTAAAAACAGAAGAATAGCGACATCTGTGTAAGATTTACTTAAATAATTTTTTGTATTCTGTAACAGAGACATTTGTAATAATGCAATGTTTTTATTTTCATTTAATTTATGAACAAAGATGAGACTTAAGTCTCACTAATACTGCTGTTCTCATTTGTGAATATTTTTTACTCCTCATTAATGTCACAGATTTGATTAAGAGTCACTGACCTCCTCCAGTGGCTCTGAAAGCGATGAACAGGAGGGTGAATTGTAATGAAGGCAGAATGAAAAAGCTGAATGCAGCTATAAAGGTTAATTTATTCCATATCCATTCACATATCTCTCCACGACATGACATCTCCTTGATTTCAGTAAACACTAAAAGAAAATAAACGTTTTCTTCAGTTCTGCTTCAGATGTGATTTTTTTTTTGTCCGTAGAGATTGTAAAAAAAAAAAATGTCATCATTATTATATGGGAATTACTGTACTCATGAAGATCGCTGACAATTTAGTTGCTTATATAAGATGAGAAAACAGATTCACAACACTTACACTGTACAAACAAATGGAAACAGAAATACTTACAGTAAATGAAGTTGATGACAAAGAGCAGAATCATGACTACAAACACAGCTATTAGTGTTATTTTTTCAGACTCTGCATAATGTCCAATATTTCCCCAAGCTCGACTCAAAAGAACTGAAACAAAATAACAGCAGTTAAATGCTTGATTCTGATTGGCTGATGACATTCTAACGTATGCAAAGCTCTTGGAGAGAACAAACACAGGACAGAAACTTCTTGTCAGCAATACTATAAAAAAATGATTCATAAAATAGTTTCACAACTAAAGAGCTACATTACATTTCTTAGTAGTGAAGTGGTAAAGTTGATATATTAGTCACGATACACTAAAGTATTAATCCATTGCTGATATTTTTAGGTCACTGCAGATTATTCTGAACTAATATTGTGCATTAATGACAGCATGATAATATGAACACATGATCACATGATCATATGAAAAAATGTTTGGATTTACCAACCTGAAAAATAGACCATCATAAAAATAAACAATTCAGAGCGAAGGTAGATTCCTGTGAACAAAAAAAGATTTTTTTTAAACAAACAAATACATGCAATACTTCACAGAAAATCAATTATTCTTTTCCACATTGTTGCACTTCATTAAATAAAATAAAATAAAATAAAAAACTCATAAAGGTCACTAACAGAGATTATGGGGATTTCAGACATAATATGAGAAAACAGATGATATAAAAAGAAAAAAAAAAAACAATGAAAAATACAAACCTGACATCTTCTCTAAATATGATGCAACATAAATCAATGTCAGAGGCCTCAGAATATAAAGAGCACAGCAAAAAATCGTCTCATATAGAAATCCTGCAACAAAATCACTTATGAAATTATTGACTTGAGACCGCTTTTTATTTTCCACATTTTTCTCTACACCTCATAATGACAAATCAAAAACCTGTGTTATATATATGAATTACATAAATGAATTGAAATAAAATAAAATATCACACTGACATAAGTATGACATTTGAAATATCTAATTCTCCAGATGATCTATTATGTTAGACACAACTTAAGTATCAGAAGACTTTAGAATAATCGTATTACTGTATACTGTAATAAGTCTTTATTTTAAGTTTAACTCTTGTGCAGTCCTTATTTGTGAACCACACTCATGTTCCTTTCAGTGGGGGAAATATTTATTTGATCCCTGCTGATGTTGTAAGTTTGCCCACTTTCACTTTAAGTGAATCCTAATGACAGCTTGTTAGGTGAATAAGACACCTGTCCACACAATCTGTATCTTCCATTCCAACCTCTCCCACCAGCATGGGCAAGAACATTGTTAAGATTATATTAAGAGTATTTAATATATTATTATACTTATTTCATTTTAATATTTACAAATATAACTGAGAACACTAAACTACTCACCTTCAGTAAAGCCCCAGAGGATGAAGGCCAAGAACATACAGATGTTTGGACAAAAGACCAAATAAAGCTCAAGTTTCCTGATTTTGTTGCTTGTGGCTGGAGATCACAGTTAAAATTAACAAAACACTTACTTTGATTTAAATAACAATATATATATATATATATCAATTAGCTTACAAACAGTGTTATCTGATCTGCAGTAGATCAGAGAGAAGAGCAGAAGCACAGCTCCAGAGCCAGCAGTGAAACAGAAGAACAACACGGCTATGTGCCGAGACGAGAAACCTGTGAAACAAACATCAAATATAACATTTGCATCTGCCCTGAATCAACTTGGTGTATTTAATCATTGATTCTTATATTGCAATCAAGGCAACTCATTCTTTAAATAACCTCCTACAATCATTTTAACAGTAATTTGCACCTTACATTGCGTGGTAGATTTCAAACCAGCAGTTTTAACAAGTATCTTGTTTACACCAAGTGGAAACGATAACAGATGCTATTTTCAAATTGTGTCAACAGAACAATATTCAAATGATTTGAAAGGTGGGTGGGGTTAATAAAAATGTAAATTGCCAACAAGGTTGTCTTTTTAAATTTGGCACAAATAGACATTGTTTTACTTTTTACTTTGTTTGCGGACTCACCCAGTTGCTCCAGTAAAACAGTTGCATTGGCTGAAAGTCCTCCAGCAAACACTTTACACATGTAAACTCCTTTATCCTCAGTTCTGACACTCTTCAGTCTGAGAGAGAAGTTTCCTTTGGGGATTTCTGCAGTGAAGAACTCGACTCTGTCTCTGTATCTCTCATGTGATGAATCTGGAAAAGTCTGATTGTTTTGGTACAGAAGAACTAGAATATCTTCATCTTCATCTGTTTTCTTCCATGAAACCTCTTCAGTGTGTTCAGGTGTGATGTGAGAGTCCACAGAGCAGTTCAGAGTGACGTCCTCACCCACAGATGCATAAACTGACCGATCAGATCCAGACACTAGCAAACGCTCTGAAAGAATAAAAATTGTTTAAATTCCATCACATAAAATACATCTGTTTAATATTTTTCAGCAGAATTGAGGTGGCTCTCACTCACCATGCTTTATTTGAACCACAGTTTCTCCAGAATCCTTCTGACTGTAAACTTTACAGGTGTATTTTCCCTCATCTTCAGCTGTCAGATTGTCCAGACGGAGGGAGTAGTTTCCATGTTGAATCTGATCAGTAAAGAAATGAGCTCTATCATGATAATCCTGATGCCGGGACGCTGGTCGACTCTTACCATCTTTATACACATGAACCAGAGTCTCTGAGTCTGTTCTTCTCCATTCTACCTCCAGATCCTTCATTAGTAAGAGTTCATCAACATAACAGGGCAAAACCACTGAAGATCCCAGAGGAGCAACCAGAGGACCAGAGGGACCGTGCACAGTCAACCCTATCAAGAAACAGACTAAGTAATGTCTTAAAAATCGCGTATAAACTTAAAAGTGATAATACTTACCATCAGCGACCAACATAATAAGAAGTGGTCTTAAAATACAGGTAAGAATGTCCATCATGAATTAAAATCAGACAAAGCTATCATTATATCATAAATGAAAACGACATCCTTTTCGACGAGGGTCACGGGAGGAAAGAAACAATTTCACTTTCGCTTTATTGAATTATGTGCACATCAGGAGATGATAAGAACAGGCACTGAAACGAGAGTTCAGAAAAACACGATCAAGCAAGCCGCGATTAAGATTGGTAATATAAAAAGATGACATTTCTCTATTATTTTTTTGTACTTGTGCTTTAATATGAGTGTTATTTATAGGCGTTTTGATGGCTGTGTAACTGTACTTTTGGACCTTTCAAATCATAGCAGGGATAGAAAAAGAGATATGGGAAATTATTTGATTTAGAGGGCAATAAAGACCCCATTTTTTATAAGTAGAAAATAACAATAGTCAGTTCCTTTAAGAGACGTCACAGAAATGGAAGTAACAGACTTACCATCAGCTACATTCATAATAAGTAGTGATATTAAAATACAAGTAAGAATGACCATCATGTATTAAAATTAGACAAAGCTACTTTATAAATGAAAACGAGAGTCTTTTCGTCGAGGGTCACAGGAGGAAAGAAACAATTTCACTTTAGCTTTATTGAATATTGTGCGTCAGGACCTGTTTATATATATATATATATATATATATATATATATATATATATATATATATATATATATATATATATATATATATATATATATATATATATATATATATATATATCTGATGTATATATATGTGTGTGTATATATGTGTATATGTGTGTATATATGTGTATATGTGTGTATATATGTATATATATATATATATCTTATTGGCTAACGCCAGCTGGGGGCAGCTGGCCAATTGACGAGAAGCATGCAAATACTGACAGGTTCGCGTGCAGTATAAATTGCATGGGCACGAACATTATGTCAGAATCTCTTTTTTCATGCTAGAAGATTTGTCTTCATGCTAGAAGTCTTGTCTTGCCATCGTTGAAGTTGCATTAGAGGATTACAAACCTGTATCCTCTCATCATCCGATGGCTGTTACTTGTCAGATTTGTGTGGTTCCCATTGACCCGCAGGACCCTCACCAGTTCTGTGTGACCTGCCTGGGCCTCTCCCATGCCGAGGCAGCTTTCATGGAAGACACGTGCGCCCACTGCGCCGAGCTGCCAAGTGCTGGGAAGTGGCTTGGGCAACAGCGGGGATGAGGCCCACTGCTGCCAGCGAGCCGCTGGTGGGCCCTCCCCCGCCCCAAGACGAGTTCGATGCTGTCAGCTTCACAGACAATAGCCGCTGGTGGGCCGTTGGTGGGCCACGGGTGGGCCGCTGGTGGGCCCCTCCCCCCATCACTCTCTGCGTCACAGAAGGTTTGGGCATTTCAGTCGGACCACTCCGACCACGAGGGAGCTTGTCAGGATCCTCGGCAAGGCAGTCAAGGAGCTGGACCTCACCTGGAACGCATCTGACGAGCCTTTGAAAAGTAAGCTGAACTCGTGGTCTCTCCAGTTGAGCTGCCGCCAGGCCGCATCAAGGAGAAGAACCCCATTCTTCTCAGACATACACGAGCGCGTGGTGAAGTCGTGGGCTGCACCCCAATTGGCGCACACCCACTCTGCCACGCAGGCCATGTTCGCGCACATGGAAGGGCACACGGAGGCACACGGGTATGTGCGCATGCCCCCATGTTGAGGAGACTGTTTCTGCGCACCTGTGCCCGTCTTCCTCAGCGCTGGGTTCAGACCTCAGCCTGCCCTCCAAGCCGTGCAGGTTCACGCCCCACCAGGCGGACAAAGCCTATGCTGCTGCAGGGGAGGCAGCTTCTGCTCTTCACGCCATGGCTATACTCCAGGTGTTTCAGGCAAAGCTGCTTCAACCAGCCAAAGCTGCTTCACATCATCAGGGATCTGTGTGCGGCAACTGATCTTGCGCTGATGGCTACCAAGCGCTCCGCTCAAGCCATCGGCCGTTCTATGGGGTTCCTGCTCGTCTTTAACAAGCACCCATGGCTTACCCTAGGTTACCTGAAGGACGTGGACCACAGGGCGCTTTTAAACGCTTGAGTCACTCCCTCCGGCCTCTTTGGTGACACCCTAGCTGTGGAACCCTGATGTGTGGCCGCTGTGGGGACACTAAACAAGCAGGACACTCTGCACACGAAGTGGGGAGTTTTCACAAAATGGTGCGAGGACATTCATATTGACCCGGGGACCTGTTCCGTGTCGGATGTTTTGCGCTTTCTACAGCACAGAATGGACTGCAGGAGTTTGCCATTCAGGCTGAAGGTGTATGTGACCTCTATTACCGCTTCTCATTCCCCGGTTGACGGGCAATCAATCATTAAGCATGCTCTGGTAATCAGTTTTCTCAGGGGAGCGAGGAGATTGTGTCCTTCACGGCCCTCCGTGCCACCATGGGATCTAGCTCTAGTTTTGAGGGCTCTATCTCTGCCGCAGCTTCAATTAGGGTTAAGGAGCTTTCCCTGAAGACTGCCTTGCTTCTTGTTCTCGCCTTATCGAAGCGCATTGTAGACCTACTCTCAGTTTATAGTTTGTAGAAACACTCTTACACGGCCATTGGCTAGAACTGTCTTGTTTATGTATGGGGGTGATTGACTCAGTTCTAGGCTTTTCTTCACTGCTCACGGCTGGATTTTATACAGTTCCCATATACGTCTTAGCTGACGTAATGTTGTGTTGCCACCTCGAGAGTGGAACGTCTCCGGTTATTATCATAACCTCGGTTCCCTGAGAGGCAGGAACAAGACATTATGTTATCCGCCGTGGTCGCTATTTGATAAGCTGTGCTAGCATTCAGTCGTGATTCTGACGTAATTTTGCGCCCATGCAATTTATACTGCTGCGAACCTGTCAGTATTTGCATGCTTTGCGTCAATTGGTTAGCCAATAAGATTTCAGCAAAAGTGGAGAAGGGAGGAGTTCCCATATACATCTTAGCTGATGTAATGTCAACAAAAAGCGGACGGGACAGGTGGTCACTCCATAATCGCGCCAGTTATTCAGCCAGTAAAGTGGAGGCATATGTGTTTCAAAAATGTGTCTAGTACTACGGTACATAAATTACAAAGGTTTAATTGGCATTTTTATTTCGAACGATCCGACTGACCGTGGCCTGAATATCATTAAAAATATTTTTGGATGACTCTTAACCACAGGCACCCGCTCTTTTTGGATCAACCTGCGCATCACTGGTCAGGGCATGAGTTTGCACCACCACGAAAATGGGCGTCTATTTCTACTGTGTGAGTTGAGACCATGCATTATTAACTTAATACAATTTTAAACATTTGTAATCCGTTTGTTTTTGTTGTCTTGTTTAGTAAAGAATTATCTTTAATTTAGCATTGTGTTTGCTAAAATAGCAGGCACTTTTATTTAAAGTTACACACGGGATTAATTTACTGTTACAATACAAGCTATTCATAATCTCTTCGCCAAAATTAATTACATGTTTAAAAAAATTCAAGGAGATATAATGCACAGTGTTACGAGTATAGTTAGTTTGTTTAAAATAAAATGAATAGATCTGGAGAAGCTTTGGGGCCGTACAAATATTTGTAGACATATCTAACTTACATACATACAGACGGTTGGTCTGGGAACACCCCCAGGAACGCCCCGTCACATGATGTGAATTTAGCTGTGGGGTAAACATTGCCTTGGCGCCAATTGAAATACACGGGACAATCATGCCGTAGAGTTGCTGTGTCGTTTTCTGTACCTCCAATAAACAAACAAACTATGAATTGAAGTTCTACATCATTCCTAATAAACATACAGAGCCGGAAAGGATGACAAAATGGCTAGAAGCAATAAGCTGTGAGGATGATCAAGGGAAGTTGTGGAATCCCAAGACTAAGCATGTGTATGTGTGTGTGTGTGTGTGTAGTCGGCATTTCATCACAGGCAGGCTACATTAACATTGTGTTCATTATTAACGTTATCAAAACTGTGTAAGAATGTTTTAGAAAGTGTCAGGCATGTATAATTAGCCTTATCATTCTACATGAAGCAAAACTATGTAATGTTAGCCTAGTCTTGAACATAAACTCGCATGAAAAGGTGTCTGTACCAGTACACCAAATCGAACTGAAACATTTTAAATGTCTCCAATAAGCATGAATTCACTAATTACTTAAACTGTTGACTTTTTTTACGTGGCTGACACTCCCTCTGAGTCAAAATAAACCAATATCCCGAAGTAATTCACGTACTCAAACAATACACTGACTAAACTGCTGTTAAGAGCGAACTGAAGATGTACACGATCCGAGCCAGAACACAAACGAACACGCCCACTGCTGGAGCAGTTCTCGTTCTCGAATCAAGAACCGGTTGCATCGGTTGTCGGATCAGCAGTACACTGAACTGAGAACCATTTCTGTCAGACGTGTCCAATTTGAGAACCGATTAGCTGATTCTCGTTCTCGAGTCAAGAACCAGTTGCATCGGTTTTCGGATCACCAGTACACTGAACCGAAAACAGTTTCTTTTGGACGCATCCGATTTGAGAACCGATGAGCTGATGATACTGCGCATGCGTAATTCAGCGACAGTGTGTGTGATCTAAACTACCAAACTGAACAGTAATGGATTAAACATAAGTGGAGTATACTTTCTGCACTGATGAAGACTAATTTATTGACGTCATAACTGTAAAGCTTCCTAGTTTGCAGATCACTGCCTGTATATGTGTTGAAGCTTTAGACACAAAAATCCAAAGAGTAAGAAACGTATCAGATTATAATGATGTTTTAATTGACCTGATGTTATGATTATTGACTTTATATTTGAATGTGTTAATCCCGCGATAGACTTGACACCAATGACGTCATTACATTGAGTGTAAAAGAACTGGTGAACTGTTTTTTTCAACTGGTTTATTGAATCGAACTGTCCGAAAGAACCAGTTCGCGGAAAAGAACCGAACTTCCCATCACTAGAAGGATTTCCGTATACCCACTTAAAAAAGCCTTAGGATATGTAACAACTTTGTTTTGTGTCAGAACTGTCTGTGTTTGCGAAGCGACATGGATTGAATTGCGGGATCCAGTCAAAAGTGGAGCTTGCTATATAAAGCAGAGAGTCACGTAATTTGGCCATTTTTGAATGAATACATCTATAGTAGGGCTGTACAATGAATCAAATATCGATATGGCAGGGGCGCAGATGGGATCTTTTAACTGGGGGGGACCGGGCTGTCCAGCAGTCAAATTTTTTCAGTCCAAAAAAATCACCAGCTCAGTCATAGACGTACAAATTACGTCTCAAAGAATTTTAATATCATAGAAAAGGTTTATTTTTTGTAACTTTATTCAAAAAAGCAAACTTTCTTATATTTTAGATTCATTGTATCGAATGAGATTGTGAGAATCTCCGCTCATCGCTTACGGAACTGTTCACCCCTCCGCTCCGCTCATTATCGCTCATTATCAGGCCGCTCCGCTCATTATCGCTCAGCACTCAACGCAGTTTGCTTCGCGCTCCACTCAAATTGCCCCCCACTTGCTCCAAAAAAGAAAAAAATCTATATATGACTTTTAGCTTAGACCACACCCTTATCTCCTAAAGAACTAATGAGCAACAACAACATTTTTCAAATAGAAATGTTTTATTTCAAATTACAAATGACAAATTAGTCACAAAAATTACTGTAAAATTAAACGAATAAATGGGCTTAATAATATAAACACAAATTATATAAACAAAAATATACATAAACGTTTTAAAAGTAAATTAACTATTAGGCAACATTCTTATAACTGAACTTTTGCACAGCGAGCAGGATTCAATTTTAAATTGGCTTATATCAATTGTACCAAAAAAAGAAAAAAAAAACTGCTGTAAATTTAAATGAATAAATGGGCCTAATTGTACAAAAAAAAAAAACTGCTGTAAAATTAAACAAATTAATGGGCCTAATAATATAGCCTAAATAAAAATTATATAAACAAAAATATACATACACGTTTTAAAAGTAAATTAACTATAAGGCCAACATTCTTATAACTGAACTTTTGGCAGAATTAAAATTTAAATTGGCTTATATCAATTGTACCAAAAAAAAAAAAAAACTGCTGTAAAATTAAACGAATAAATGGGCCTAATAATATAAATAAAAATTATATAAACAAAAATATACATAAACGTTTTAAAAGTAAATTAACTATTAGGCAACATTCTTATAACTGAACTTTTGCGCAGCGCGCAGGATTAAATTGTTAATTGGCTTATATCAATTGTACAAAAAAAAAAAAAACTGCTGTAAAATTAAACGAATTAATGGGCCTAAATACATAAATAAAAATATACAGGCTATAGGCCTACATCAAAGTCTTAAAATTAACTATTAGGCCCAAATTCTTAACTGGAGTTTTGCGCATGAGTGCACGTGGATTTCAATTTAAATTGGCTTTGTTGTCAAACTAAAAAAAAAAAGAAAATAAAAAAAGAATTGCTTTCCTTATCTACAGTTCTTTTGAGTTCACCTTCAAGAACACAAGTTTGGACAATGTCTGAGGCTTCAGACTCATGCGGTGGTTTCTTGAGAGCAAGCCAGCAGCAGAGAAAACCCTCTCTGCGCTCGCAGACCCACTTGGGATGCTGAACACAATGCGAGCTACTTAAGACAGGCGGGGAAAAGATGTTGAGTTTTCTTTCCAAAATCTAATGACATCTGCGTCTGGGTTCTGTCTCGGGGATGAGAGGTAACTTTCAACTTCACCTTTGGCGTCTCCGGTAATGCGTTGCTGCTCGTTGAAGTATGACCCGAAGAGACGAGCTCTTTTTGGTTCAGGCTCGGGATCCAGGTCTGCGGCGGGTGGTGTGTCGGTCTCGGGTGTCCCACTGGGAGCATTAATTTCCTCCGCTTCTTTTATGAGGAGGTCACGGATCTCCCCGAGTTTGTTGCATACAGACTCATCTCGGATTATCCATTCTGTCTTGAAACGGGGATCTAACACTGATGCTAAAATGAGATGTTTGTCAGAATAGTATATCCCATAGCGAGTTGACACGTTGTTTCCTCTGTGTTCAGGGTACTCTTGCGTACACTTTTCACCAGCTTGCCGACTTTCACTAACAGCCTATTAATGTTATCGTGCTCATTAATGGCATCTTTGATCGCCAGCTTAAGCATGTGAATGGGGCATCTCCGATGTAAATTTGACACAGTAAAGTACTGATTTATCATAGTGTCTACATTAGTTGTTATCACTTCCACATGGACTTGCGAAGGCGCTGGTGGTCTGCTACGTAATAATCCTCCGAGTTCGCTTGCTACTTCAATGTCCACCCCAACCACTAATTATCAGGAACCCGCTGAGCCCATGCAAATTGGTTTAACTAAAGTCTCGGTGGAAGAAAAGGAACGACGGCGAGTTAATCGTCTGTGTTTCTACTGTGGTCAACCAGGTCATCAGTGTCGTTCATGCCCTAACAAGCCCTCCCAGATCAAAGTGAGTACGTCCTTAACCAATATGCTGACCAGTTGTTTTACTCTTCTCCTCACACTCAACCATGCTAATTCTGCCCATTGTGTTCCAGCACTAATTGACTCCGGTTCTGCCTTAAATTTGATTCATCATGAATTGGTCCATGAACTCAACATACCTGTTATCCAGTGCATACCACCTATTAACATCACTGCCATAAATAGCCAACCTATTGGTGGAGGAATTACCCATCAAACTGTGCCCGTTACTGTCAAGTTTGGCCTGTTCCACTCAGAGACTATTTCTTTGTATGTTACATCTACACCACAACATCGAGTAGTATTGGGTAATCCATGGCTGACTATCCATGATCCACAAATTTCCTGGAGCTCCAAGGAGCTTACTAAATGGTCGCCATACTGTAACAGCCATTGTCTTCAACTCCAGTTACAATTTCCCTGTTTAACCACCATTATTGAAAGCTCTGCATCTAAAGAATCAGTTTTTATTCCCCCAGAGTATTCTGATAACAACGAGGTCTTCAACAAAACCAAGGCCACCCAGTTACCTCCTCACCGCCCGCTTGGACTGCGCAATTGAACTGTTACCGAACACTACACCTCCCAAGAGCAAGGTATATCCATTAACCATTCCTGAAATGCAGGCCATGGAAAAATACATTGAGGAGGCTCTAGCATCTGGTTTCATCCATCCTTGCACGTCACCAGCAGCATCGGGTTTCTTCTTTGCTGAAAAAAAGGATGGAGGTCTACGTCCCTGCATAGATTACCGTGGTCTCAACACAGTGACTATTAAAGAACAGGTATCCACTTCCATTAGTTCCTCCTGCATTAGAACAGTTACGTGAAGCCACTATTTTCACCAAATTGGATCTGCGCAGTGCCTATAATTTAATCAGAATCAGAGAGGGTGATGAGTGGAAGACCGCCTTTATCACCACTAGGGGGCACTATGAATACTCCGTTATGCCGTATGGCCTGGCCAATGCCCTGTCTGTTTTTCAATCGTTCATTAATGAGATTTTCCGTGACCTTCTGAATCACTATGTTATTGCTTACATTGATGATATTCTGATCTATTCGAAGACACGTGAGCAACACATCAATCATGTAAGAAATGTTCTGTCCCGACTACTGGCTAACAATCTATATGTCAAGGCAAAGAAGTGTGAGTTCCACGTCTCTAGTACCACCTTTCTTGGTTACAAGATAAGTCACAAAGGAGTAGAGATGGACACTGGAAAGGTTGAGGCAGTCACAGAGTGGCCATGTCCTACCACGCTTAAGGAGCTACAGAGATTATTGGGATTTGCTAACTTTTATAGGAGGTTTATCCGTAACTACAGTTCCATTGCAGCCCCTCTAACCTCATTGCTTAAGGGCAAACCAAAGAAATTATCTTGGACTCAGTCTGCCCAAACTGTCACGGTTTTACGCTGCCAGAAGGAATACGGAGTCGAGGATAAACGGAACAAGGTTTTTAATATATCCAACACAGGGGATATCCAACATGGAGCACAGAGGTAGACACACGTAAGTAGCAAGTGATGAATGAAGACCCGACAACACAGAACTGAAAGGACAAGGCTTAAGTACAACAGATAATTGGGGAAACACAGGTGGATGGAATCATTAAATTAACAGGGACATGGAACACATGAGGAAGATAATGGACACACCTGGGAACTAATCAAACACGGAAAGACAGAAACTGGGTCACGGGCAAAAACACACTAAATGAGTCCAGGTGTGTGACAGTACTCCCCCCTCCCGGTAGGTGCGTCCTCGCACCGTAGAAACAACAGAGGGAGGCGTGGGTGGGAACTTGGGAGGAGGTTCCGGTGGAGGACGGACTCCCAGGAGGGGGCCAGCAGACAGGGACCACAGAAGGAGGAGCCAGGGAGGAGACGACGGAGGGAGGAGCCAGGGAGGAGACAGGAGCAGGAGGAGCCAGATGGTCCACCAGAGACCAGCCAGGACGGAGATCCAAGGTGGAGTCGACGGCGGGAGGAGCCATGGTGAAGGAAGGGTCGACGACACCAGGGGGCCGACAGGCGGAGACTGCACCGGTGGGTGAGGAGCCCAAGATGGAGCAGCACAGCCGCAGAGCCAGGGGGACATCGAGGTTCCGGAGGGCCTAGGTGGAGCAGAAGGCTCAGGCGACCAAGGCGGAGGCAGGGTCCTGGCAGACCGATGTGGAGCCGGAGCGACCGAGGATGGAGGTGGAACCGGAGGGAAGGAGGAGCCTGACAGAGCCGGAGGGATGGAGTGACGAGGTGGAACCAGAGGAGTGGAGTCCCGAGGCGGCGGATGGTCGACGACTGACCAAGGTGGAGCCGGAGGGACGAGGGAGCCCGGTGGAGCAGGTGGGATGACAGGCCACGGTGGAGACGAGGGAGCTAAGAGCCAAGGCGGAGCCGCTGGGTCGAAGGACCGAGGAGGAGTCCAGGGCTCGGAGGCTGGAGGCGGAGACAGGGCCTTAACACGCCAAGGCGGAGCTGGAGACTGGCAGTCCAGCGGCGAACCACCGCGCCCCGATGGCGCGGACTGAGGGTGAGCTGCGGGACTGACTGGCACCAGCAGGGATGGCGAGGAACTGGCTGGTCTAGGAGGAGGAGAGAGGAGAAGGATGGGAGGAAGGACAGGAGGATCAGGACTGGACGGAACCAGCGAAAGAGGAGTAGAGGGACCAGCAGGTTTGAGAGGAGGCGGGAGAGGGAGGCTGGGAGGGAATACAGGAGACACAGAAGATTCAGAGCTGGGCGGAACCAGCGGAGACACAGAAGATTCAGAGCTGGGCGGAACCAGCGGAGACACAGAAGATTCAGAGCTGGGCGGAACCAGCGGAGACACAGAAGATTCAGAGCTGGGCGGAACCAGCGGAGAAACAGAAGATTCAGAGCTGGGCGGAGCCAGCGGAGATACAGGAAACTCAGGGCTGGGCGTAACCAGCGGAGAAACAGAAAACTCAGGGCTGGGCGTAACCAGCGGAGAAACAGAAAACTCAGGGCTGGGCGTAACCAGCGGAGAAACAGAAAACTCAGGGCTGGGCGTAACCAGCGGAGAAACAGAAGATTCAGGGCTGGGCGTAACCAGCGGAGAAACAGAAAACTCAGGGCTGGGCGGAACCAGCGGAGAAACAGAAAACTCAGGGCTGGGCGGAACCAGCGGAAATGGAGCAGAGGAAATGACTGGAGGAGGTAGGAGTGGGAGACTGAGAGGGTATACAGGGGAATCAGGGCTGGACGGAACCAGCGGGGAAACAGGAAAATTAGGGATTACCTCCATAGACCAGTCCATCAGATCCAGAGCTTGCTCCATATGACTTTCAGAGACTGTATACAGCTCTCCCTCAGTCGCAGGAGTGTGGGCAGGGCTTTCCTCCACGCCCTCGATCTCCACGAGGACTCCCACGATGCACGGTGTTGCCGGCTCACACACCTGGTCAGTCGTGCTCTCGAGATCCTGTTCCCTGACAGTGGATGGCTCGGGCTCTGCGGCTGCGGTGGGCTCTGGCTCCGTGCGGCGTGATGGTGGCTGGCTGGTCTCTGGGTCGGGAGTGGGGCTGGCGAGGTCCTCTATGGGGCAGACGGTGAGAGGTGACCCATTTCTCGCCAGAGTCCACTCCACGTATGCGGCGAAATCCTCTCGAGGACCATCTTCGGACGACAACGCTCTGCATTTGGAGTTCAGGCTGGTGTTGTAGAAGGTGCAGAGCGCGCCGTCCGGGTAGCTGGTGGCATTAGCTAATAAGGAAAACCATCTGGTGTGGTCCTCGAGAGAGCGTTCTTCCTGCTTCAGCAGAAGGATGAGGAATTCGGGACGATAGAGGGGATCCATAGAAACACTAAGAAAAGAAAAGACTTTGAAAACACAAAAACAAAACGGAGGGAAGAACACGCAGTTTTCTATTTTCTCTTATTAGGTCGGGTCTTCTGTCACGGTTTTACGCTGCCAGAAGGAATACGGAGTCGAGGATAAACGGAACAAGGTTTTTAATATATCCAACACAGGGGATATCCAACATGGAGCACAGAGGTAGACACACGTAAGTAGCAAGTGATGAATGAAGACCCGACAACACAGAACTGAAAGGACAAGGCTTAAGTACAACAGATAATTGGGGAAACACAGGTGGATGGAATCATTAAATTAACAGGGACATGGAACACATGAGGAAGATAATGGACACACCTGGGAACTAATCAAACACGGAAAGACAGAAACTGGGTCACGGGCAAAAACACACTAAATGAGTCCAGGTGTGTGACACAAACAGCCTTTGAGACTCTGAAAACTAGTTTTACTACAGCCCCAATTTTGAAACATCCGGATCCTGACTTGCCATTCATTGTAGAAGTAGATGCCTCTGACTTTGGCATTGCAGCAGTTCTGTCGCAGAGACATGGGAACCCTGCAAAAGTATTTCCCTGTGTTTTTTTTCCAGAAAGCTAACAACCGCAGAAAAGAACTACGATGTGGGTAATAAGGAACTGTTGTCAATTAAAGCAGCACTGGCAGAGTGGAGACACTGGTTGGAGGGAGCTCGCCATCCTTTCCAGGTTATTACGGACCACAAGAATTTAGAGTACATTAAGTGTGCTAAACGTCTCAACCCTAGACAAGCCCGTTGGTCATTATTTTTCACTAGGTTTCAGTTCACAGTCACTTACCGTCCAGGAAGCAAGAACGACAAGGCTGATGCGCTTTCACGACGATTTGATTCAAATGAAACTTCTTGTTGTCAAGGTCCTATTCTACCTCCTTCAGTGATTGTGGCACCCATTCGCGATCGGATATAATGGAGGAACTACAACGTGAAAGACAAACAGAAACCAGGCCACCAGATTGTCCCCCTGACCGTCATTATGTCCCTGGGTCTCTCCGCCAACAAATTATACAATGGGTGCATACATCTTTAAGCTCCGGGCATCCTGGTATTCAACGGACAGTAGAAATGGTGCGTAACTCCTTTTGGTGGCCTAATATATTTAATGATGTTTCTATGTATGTCAAGTCTTGCAGTGTGTGTGCTCAGTCCAAGACACCACGAGAACTACCAGCTGGTCTTCTTGAACCTCTACCAATTCCTCAACGCTCTGGTCACACCTGGCTGTAGACTTCGTTACAGATCTGCCCAGCTCCAATGGCTACACCACGATCCTGGTAATTATTGATCGTTTTTCTAAGTCTTGCTGTCTTATCCCACTAAAGGGCCCACCCACAGCTATGGAAACTGCACAAGCATTGTTTCACCATGTTTTCCGTGTTTATGGGATACCAGAGGATATCGTTTCTGATAGAGGTTTCGCAATCTACATCTCGTGTATGGCAAGCTTTATGCAAGCAACTGGACATTAATGTGAGCTTAACATCTGGCTATCACCCCCAGGCTAATGGACAGGTTGAGAGATTAAATCAGGAATTGGGACATTATCTCAGATCTTATTATAGTCGGGAACAACAATGTTGGAGTGACTTTTTACCTTGGGCGGAATATGCACTGAACTCACTCACTCATTCATCTACAGGACTCACCCCCTTCAAGTGTGTTCTAGGTTATCAGCCTCCTATGTTCCCTTGGTCTGGGGAACCTTCTAAAGTGCCTGCGGTGGACGATTGGGTCAGAAGAAGTGAACGTGTGTGGGACAGTGCCCATGTGAGGCTGCAAAGGGCGATCAGAGCTCAGAGGATCAAGGCAGACCGCAGGAGGCGTCCCCATCCCAACTATCAGCCGGGTCAGAAGGTCTGGTTGTCGACTCGGGATCTACGGTTGCGGCTTCCCAGCAGGAAGCTCAGCCCATGGTATGTAGGCCCATTTCGTATATTACGGCAGATTAATCCGGTAACTTACAGGCTTGAGCTTCCTGCTCATTACTGTATCTCTCCTTCTTTTCATGTATCTCTGTTGAAACCAGTCCACCTTGCTTCCGGCCCCACTACTGAGGAGAGAGAACCTCCTCCACCACTGGACATTGATGGAGCTCCAGCGTACTTGGTAAAGGAGATTCTGGATTCTAGACGTCATGGGGGCCAGTTGCAATACCTGGTGGACTGGGAAGGCTATGGTCCAGAGGAGAGATCATGGGTGGCTGCCAAGGACATTCTAGACCCATCGTTGACTCAGGAGTTCCACCAGGCAAACCCTACTCGTCCTGCACCCAGACCAAGGGGACAGCCTCGGAGAAACACCTGGAGGTGTTCATAGAGGGAGGGACTCTGTAACATCTGCTTCCACTATTCATTCATCCAACCGCCAGAGGGAGCCGTCTCCCGAATACTGAACACTGTCGCTTCTTCTCTCATCACTTCCTGTCTACACCTGTTATAAGCCATGTTGTTTGTGCAATATGTTGCGAAGTATTGCCAGTTTATCCTGTCTCTACCAAGCGTTTCTCATAGTCACGGATTGTTTGCTTGTGTATGTCTTTTGTCTGCCCTTGACCTTGTCTCTGATTTGGATTTGTTTGCTATCTGGATTGACGCTATTATATACTACCCTTGGCTTGCTTACTGACCACGATATCTGCTCTCCATTTGCCTCTGTTTGTGCTGTTGTGCTTAATAAAGCTCTGCACATGGATTCCAACCCACAACCGAGTCAGTCTTCGTTACAGATAGCAGCACATCCAACTCCTCCAAGAAGTTTCCCAAATGACCTGGGGGACAATAAATGAACACAAAGTGGATTTTAATAGGGTTACAGTAATGGCATGTGATTCAAATGAACCATTACCTGTAGGTGATGGCTGAAGATTCATTCGTTTGATATAAGGAGACCAGTACCTCCACCCCTCCCAGTGGTACGAGTGAAATTAGTGGAGAGGGCTGCAGGGGTGGCAGTGTCTTCAGGTTTGATCCAAGTCTCAGTCAGTGCCATGAAGTTGAGACCGGAATGAGTAGAAATAGATGAAATGAAGTCTGCTTTGTTAACTGCAGAGTGGCAGTTCCAGAGAAGTAGAGGTAGAGGTAGAGGGATAGTAGTGATAGTAGAGATCTGAAAGCACATAGTGACTACAAGTGTAAGAAATATTTGAGAACAAGTTATACAAAAACTAAAGAAAGATACTCAAGTGCCCTGTCGGTGTCCTTGCTCGGTGGTCACGCAGGTAGAGTCGATGGTCTTTACCCTCGTTGGTCTTCACAGGAGGAGGATTCACACAATGGCTGCCGCGACCGCTGCCGCGGTGAAACCTAACGCTTTTGTATTTGCCTGATTACCTGTGATTGAAGTCAGCTTGCTACACCTCACTATTTAGCAGATCGAAACTGGGCAAAATCATATGCAGATCACAAAACCAAGCGCCACTTTCAGCACGTATTTACCAGGGTAAGACACACACAATTTAAACCAAAAACTTTACTAGCACTGACGATCACACAGAAGTCTAATGAGAAAACAAGACAAAACACTCACAAGCTGCTGTCCTTCTCTGTTGCTGGCTGTTTCTTCTGTTTCTTTTCCATTAAGTACTAGTAGCCTACTTATTCATTAGGTGCTTATTATTTAGCTACTAGTGCTTATTCTTAAGGTAATAGTGTTTATTCTTTAGGTACTAGTGTCTGTTGAAAAGATACTAGTACTTATTCATTAGATACTAGTACTTATTCATTAGATACTAGTACTTATTCCGATTTAAAGATACTATTCACCATACTATTCAAATAGAAAAGAAAACTTTTTTTGTAAACAAGAACACAGAAAACGTATTTTTGTCAGTTTTGTAACACTGTAATTTTGTAAATATAGTAGCCCAATGTGTTTGTTGGTCATTGAGTGACCTCTGGTGGCAGGATGAAGATAAGACATAAATTTTATTAGCTGTTGTTTTCCTATTTTTCATCCAGTATAAACAATAAATACCATACCAGGAATTTTCTCTTTTTTCATACATCACTGGTGCTGCAGAATGTTACATTAATGTTCTGTACAGGGCACACTGCGTAACCGAACTTGGCTGTATGTCACGTCACTTTCACTTTTTAAACTGTTGTCAAATATTTATTGAGTTATTTAATAGTGTATTACCATGATAGTGTTTAAGCGTTTGTGTGAATGTCACTTTGCACCTGGTTCATCATGAGATGTTCTCATCACTGCCCCCTTTTGGTGGCTGTCAATGTTTTTTAATGGTAAAAAAATGATTTCCATACTTCTATATGTTGGTATTATCATTATATCAGTTAATTAAATATGGTTTTAAAATGTAAATTCATGTTTAATCCATAAAAGATAAAATGTTGCTATCATATTTTTTATGGTCAAATTTGGGCAACCACAGCTACCAGTGTTTTTGACCACAATTTTTTTTTTTTCTTTTTTTTTTTTCTTTTTTTTTTTTACAGTGTAGCCCATTTTGATTTATTTATTTTTTGGAATTGTACTTAATGCACTTCTACATTTTCAGAAATCCAGCCCCATTCAGACAAATTTAACTGAACAGAATCGTTCTAGTTATTACACACACATTGGAGTGTATATTAAGCTATATTTAAAATATAAAATATAGTAAAATAATTGCTCAGCAATATTTTTCTTTTACTTTTATCCGTTGACTTACCAAGTCTCAGTGCCAAATTTGATTTGGATGAAAGTACTTCAATAGAACCTTGTTATTTGTAAGCTGTACAGGTGTATGGTCCCTCATCTTCAGCTGTCAGATTGTCCAGATGGAGGGAGAAGTTTCCATGTTGAATCTGATCAGTGAAAAAATGAGCTCTATGGTGATAATTTTTGTCCTGTTCCTCAAGTCAAATCTCACCATCTTGATACAGATGAACCAGAGTCTATGAGTCTAACTCTGAGCTCTTTCCACCTCCAGATCCTCCATTAGTAAGAGTTCATCAATATATATATATATATATATATATATATATATATATATATATATATATATATATATATATATATATATATATATATAAAACAGTGATTTAACTGATGATGCTAGAGTGGTTATAAAGGATAAGAAGGATTATAAAGTAGATGACGGCCATTTTGTGCATAAAATGTTAGGATAATCATGTCTCAGTTATGTACGTAACCTTCGACGTAGGGAACGGTGGTGTAGAATGAACAGAATTTGCTGTAGTTTCTACAGCAAAATATTACAGAATATCACTGTTTGAACATTTTACAAGATGTAGCTATAATTCGCAATGCATTATGGGTCAAATAAGGTTTTACAGTAACAGTAAATTTGCATGTCAACTGTAATTCATTTACAAGAAGCAGGTGTTGTAACTGTAGTTCCTGCTTTTTACACTAATTTACTGTAGTGTGGGATTATGGGATTGCACACGCATCATTCAAATCTGAAATCCAGCCAATTGGAGTGAGAATGATTGAAGTTTAGAGGCTTTATTCATAATTCCTATATATATATATATATATATATATATATATATATATATATATATATATATATATATATATATCAATCAAAGTGGTGGTTGGCCACCTAGACCAAAAAATGCCAGGGCTGTTTTTTGTCCCACTCAAGCCCTGGTCCACAACATCCATTTGAGGTGATAACAGACCACATAAAGCCTTGCTCAGCCTTGCAGTACCTCCAAGAACCCAAGTGTCTTAACCTTAATGCTGGACTCTGTTTTTTAACCACTTCCACTTTGTGGTCACTTACCGTCAGTACTGACGCTCCGAATATACAGAGAGAGTATGCAGTTTGCATAGGGTACCAACACCCAGGGAGGCACCATCGCAGTTGCTCAAAAACAACATTTTTTTTTAAATATTCATATTGACATACGTATACATAAATAAACATGAACATATACACAATTATAAAAAAATGTGTTTTATGGTGAAGACTGTAAACAGGCTAAGCACACGTCCACGCCCATGCTCGCTCTCATCTCATGTTTGCGGCTGACGAATGATCATAACTGATGGACACTGTAGTTTTACTGTAGTGTCAAATGTATCTCAATTTATAGAATCACCCATATGTTAGCCAATCATCTCACAGCGTTCAGATCAGAGGTTTAAAATCAGGGTAGATCATTTGAAACAATATCTGATGTAATCATATGCACCTCAAGAAACATTATCAAATAATAAAAAAATGCAGTCCATGACCCCTTTAAGTGTACACTGCACCAGCACCATTCTTTGAAAAAGAAGAGTGGATGCAAGTATTTGTGTTAAATATGATTAGCACTATTTGGACAAATGAATGCATTCATGACAATTTTAGTAAGGATTAATTCAGCTCATTATATTTTTATTAAAATTAGCCTGAGAGGGTAATTTCTGCTTCATTGTGACATGCAAAGTATTTCTATATACAGTCTCTCAGTGTTATTAATACATGTTTAAAGTATATATATATATATATATATATACATTGAACTTGGAATATGGAATAAACTACACTGTTGTTATTATTTAATAAAGAAAAAAAGAAAAGTGTTTTGTTTACTCACCTGTTTTCAGTATCAGTTCAGTCATCAGTGTAACAGAGTTCAATAAAACAACACCAACTGATCCAAACACATACACAGGGACAATACACTAAAAATCTGTAATGCAAGTTTAATCATTGGATATGAAGTTCAAACAAAAAATATAAATGATTGCATCAGGTGGCAAGACCATTTTTAAATATATACCCATTAAAACAAGGTTTTCAAAAAGTTCAAGTTCAGTTCATTTTTTTTTTTAATACATAGAGACAATGAAGGTCAAAACAGACAAAGAAAAGATCTTAATGGATCTGTTGAATGACATCATTCAAATCAGTTCGATCTTAATGAGTTTGGTCTTGGCTGAATATATCTACATTGCTGCTTCTGCAGCAGAGAAGAGACTGAGAATTGCTACTGCCAATACATCCAAAACCGACATGCAGATGTCAGCATATGACAAATATTGCTGCTGTACATATATATAAAAAAATAACCCCCCCCCCCCCCCCAAAAAAAAAAAAAAAAAACAGGAGACACAAGAAATGAGCATTACATTTATGCACAAAACAAACCACATACATAGTTGTATGTCAAATACAAAATCATGGAAGTAACTGGTGACAGAAAACCAAACCCCCTTGCTTGTTGAGACTTTGCTCAGCCTAAAAGATCGGTCAGAGTGCAGGATGTGGCTTATTTTGCACAGTCTCATTTCGGTCTCTTTGATTCACCATTATCAGATGAAGACAAATTTTCCATTTCATGAGTCTCATGCTCTCTGTTCAAAACAAGAAATTAGCACGTACATATCTGTACTCTATACTAAGATGACAAACCTTATCCAGCAGATCAGCTGATATATTTTTGCATAACCCTTAGATGATGTCAGTGACTTTCATCTGAATTATATACATTGTGTGCAAATCTGTGTCAATATAACAGGAAAAAACACAATTACATGCCAAATATCCAACCTGTTCTCATGCCAAAAACGTACTTGTGGGAACTTTTTTGCAAGATGCGAAATACATAGCGCCATGTGTGTTTCGTGACATATTCAATGTAAAATGTCCAATGAGTGAACCGATGAACATATACAGTATATGGTGCATTTTAGGTGATGTTGGTTTTGTACGTCGCCGCAGTTCTGCCTTGAAATGTCTGTTAAGTGGCACTATAACTTTAATAGCATTGACGTTTTAAAATAGCGTATCTGCACTACACCTGTCCTAAATCTACTCGATAGTATAAACAAAAGTAAATGTGATGTAAAAACGCAATCACTAGCATGGCGTTTTAGCTTGTTTTTTGATCTCTCATCTTTCAGCTCATTCATCGTGAGTCATGTTTTTGACAGGGTTTGGAACCAAGGATTCTGCATCCTAAGTCCAATTCTCTGCTGGCTGAGCTACCAAGCAAGCTTGTTATGTTCAGAAAGCCAAACATATGGAGCTGTAATCATAAACGATTACAAATGCTTGCTGTTTTACCACCTCTAGTGCTCATTTCTGTTGGAAACTGCAGTGATTTATACTTACTGAAAAAGTTCCCGCAGGTACATTTTCATCAGCTATCAATCTACACAGTTTTTTCTAGAGGATAACAGTTATAAAGAATAAAAAATGGAAATTACTCAGGCCTAATCTTCACTATATGACAGGATGCATTAGAAAGAGAGAGAGAGAAAAAAATAAATGCCATGTTACCATATTGTAAAATATTGAATGTCAAAATATTTAGCAAAAAAAAACAAAACAAAAGCTGAGTCTCCATTAAAAAAATATTATAAGATACTTAGAAAGAACGGAAGTTAATTATCCAATATAAAGCCAAAACACATTCACAGGGGAAGACAATGATTCTTAGATCCTTAATGATACGCTCCCCGTTCCCTAAGCATTAAAATAAAAAAAATTACATGAGGATAAAAGGAAGATTCGGACATTTGCAAATAAAATGGTAAAGATTTGTTATAATGTGATATTGTAAATTTAGTCCAGAGCCTCCAGACAATGTGACAAACTTACATGTTTCCAGGATCAGTTCTGATGACAGTAGTCCAGAGTTCAACAAAACAAGACCAACTGTTCCAGATGCATACATGGTCATATGAGAGGGATGCACTAGAACACAGACGTCAAATGGTTGCACTAATTCATGAAACTATTATGACAAAATTATATTCTTACTACTATACTAGAACTACTATAGAATATTGTAAAACTATTAGTCCTGTTGCATCAATACAACTATTTATATACCTTTTTTTTTTTAATTGTTATGTCAAGAACATTGAACATTTCTTAAAGTGATTATTTTTAGCAAAGAGTGATTACATGATTTCGATCCTGCCACACTACTAAATGTTCTGCCTTTGTGTGAGAACAAATCTGAAGTGATTCAAAAGTCAAAATGATGAGCAGAATATATGCATTTATCCTTGGATTAGAGCACACAACAAAATATAATAAAAACAACTCTGGCTGTCATGAAGTTACTAAGACTGAATATTACTGTCACATAATGTCTTCATTATGGTCTATTAGTTGTTTCATATGTTCAAGTGTTTTGCACACCCCTGTGATAAATGGCATGAGTTGCACCAGTTTGGGCATTTCCTGTGGGCAGCCATTTTAAACAGGAAGTGATGTGGAAAATGTGTAGTGGAAAAGAAAAAAAAAATCCTGCATCACAGCTATCTTATTTTCTTTAACTAGTTTGTAGTATAGAGCTGAACAGACTTTCCCAAAAGAAAGCCATTACAAAATGTTCATATAAAATAAATTTTGAATTAGATCTGTACCTGCTATGTAAAAAAATAAGATAATTGTAGTGGCACCTATTTGCTTCTAATTCTTCTGTACAACTTTTTGAAGTCAGTCAAATTATAACCAGTATTTGAAACACGAGCAAACCACGATCTTCATTTGAAATGTTTACTTCCAAAACATAAAATAAATAATGTTACATGGTACGCACGGTCAAAAAACTGTGTTGCTTCCAACGTCTCTAACTTCAAACTAAAACTAAACACATCCAATCGCTTGCATCTACACATTACTAAGTATGCATTTTAAACCAAAATATTTCTTAGGAATTTTAATAAAATATTTTCTTATTAATTTTACTAAATTATTATTTCAGATGAACTAATCTCTATATGGCTCTTACAATAATAATATAAAAATATTTATTTATTTATTTATTTAATTATTTTTTTTTTTTTTTCAAACAAGACATATGTCATGATAACATCTCATTGCCCAGGGGTTCTAAAACAAAGATGTTGAAACTGTTGGGAAAAAAAATATTGTAGTCTGTTTGAATATGGGGGACTTATTCAGACAAGTTTTTGTTATTATGGCTCATGACAGTTTTCAGTTTAACACACTACACACTTAATCTCACTTACCTGATTTGAGAAGGCCACATAAGGAAATGTGTTCGACAAAGAGTGCCAATGATAGAAAAAATGAAGAGATCCAATTAAACTGCATCCGACCAAATCCTAAAAAAAAAGGCTTATTACATCTTTTCTGATATTTAAACAACTATTTTGCGAGAACCTTCTGTATGCAAGTGGATATTTATCTAGTGGTAACACTTCAGGTGTATTTGTAATACTACTACTACTACTACTACTACAGTATGTAATAAATAATAATAATAAAAATTGTTAGGTGAAATATACTTATTGTGTGCACACTGAATGGCATTTCTTCAGCTATTGATACAGGTAAGGTTAGGGACAGGTTTGGAGGTATTAGGTGTCACACTAACATGCGTTAATCTCTTTTCTAAGCCACTATGATAACTAATGAGAAACTCTTACCTCTAAACAGTTTTAGACAGAAGACCGCAACACATCCAAAGCATATTCCAAGAAATAGATGTGCCATGTTCCTAAAATGTGCACTCTTTTCATTGATATAAAAAACTGTCAGAAGAATAAAAAAAGAAGACAAATAAATATTACTCCATATAAAATAAATATTGTTACTGTGCAAAATAAATAAATAAATAATCAAACTGGAATTACTATGTAATATTTGTCAATGTATTGTTTCAATCAAATGAGGCCAGTTTACATCATGAGAATTAAAGGGATACTCCACCCCAAAATGAAAAATTGTAATAGTCCATCTGCCATCAGTGTTTTAAACATAACATTATGAAGCGACGAGAATACTGTTTGTAAGTGAAGAAAACAGAAATAATGACTTTATTCAACAATTCCTCTCATCTGTGTCTCTCCAAATCACTCAGACGGTCTACACTCTTCTGCGTCAGCCGCACCACAAGGATGCACTGTTTTCTTTCAAATCAAAGCATAAATACAGGTAGAAACAGCGCATCCTTGTGGTGTACCTGATACAGAAGAGCGTACGCAGCATACAGTGATGTGGAGAGACACAGAGGAGACTGTTGACAAAGGAATTGTTGATTAAATTTGTTATTTTTGTTTTCTTCACAATTTTTGTATTCTCGTCGCTTCATAATGTTATGTTTAAAACACTGATGGCAGATGGACTATTCTGACAATGCTTTTCATACTTTTCCAACTTTGACAGTGCTACTTACTTGGAAGTCTATGGGACAGTAACAAGCCTCCCGATTATCATCCAAAACATCTTAAATTGTGTTCCGAAGATGATAAGAGCTTTTACGGGGATGGAACGACATGGAGGTAAATGATTAATGACAAAATTTTCATTTTGGGGTGGCGCCAAACTCCCTCACAAAAGAAGAAATCCCACAGTGAGGACGACCGATTATCAGGATCAACTAAACACTGTATTTTCAAAAGTATATGAAATATTTAAAGTTCAAGGCATAGAATCTTTAAAATATGTCCGAGAGTTTTACATAACGGTCTGTTATTGTGGCGACAATTCCACGCCTCGAAACGTGACACTGAACGAAACGAACTGTGATTGATTCACATGTCAGTCAAATGGCCTCATGGGCGGGCCTTGACCAATGAAAGCTGCCATGAATTCCAGACCTTCAATCTGATGGTCTGGCTACACGAGACTATTAATGTCAGACTGTACAACAGTCAAGGGGAAGTCATGGAGAAGTCATGGTTAAAGAGTCGGGCTCATAACCCTTAGGTTGCAGGTTTGAGTCTCTTACCAGCAGGGATAGTCAGTGGGGGGAGCTCTCTCTCTCCACCTTCAATACCACGACTGAGGTGCCCTTGAGCAAAGCACTCAACCCCCAACTACTCTCCGGGTGCCGCAGCATAAATTTCTGCCCACTGCTCCGGGTGTGTGCTCACAGTGTGTGTGTGTGTGTGTGTGTTCACTGCTATGTTGTGTCCATTTTGGATGCGATAAATGATGAATGAATGTTGAAAGTATATGAATGGCAATAATAGCAGCGTATTTAAAAAGAATCGTGTAAACTTCACTACACACCCACATGAAAAAATTTATGCAGTTAGAAAAAATCATTATTTCTGATCATGGCTTGTCTTGAAAAACAGAGACAGTTTTATGTTTGTCATAAGAGAAGTCACACTGCAGGACTGTGCACCAAATCTTCTTCCACTGCCAGAAAAAGGCAGTGGGTTACATATTCATACTAAAAGACAAAAAACTTTCATTTTGATTTCATGGGGACTTTAACACACAAAAGAGTGATGGTAAGTAACTTTAACCAAGTGAAATCACCCAGTCTCACAGTTTCAGCTAAAAATCTTCTTCTGTACTACATCTTGGATGGCCTGGCTTGAGTAAATTAATTATTTTTAGGTGAATTCTCCATTTATTATCCCCCCGAAAAAAAGAAGAAGAAGAAAACCTTTACATTCTAATACATACCTGTAAGATACATAACAGGTCTCAGAATATAAAGAGCACAGCAAGTGATTATCTCACTATCAAATCCTGGAACATAGCATTCAGTTTTGGATATAAGATGACATGACAAAAAATTGTGTGGTGATGGTGATGAAGAATTACATCAAGAGAGAATAAACAAACACAACATATCAACGCAGTAATATTAAAGGGTTAGTTCATCTAACACTGCGACTTTATTCAGCATTGTCTTCTCTTCCGTGTCTGTTGTGAGACTGTTCAAAACAAAGCAGTTTGTGATATCCGGTTCGCGAACTAATCATTTGATGTAACCGGATCTTTTTGAACCAGTTCACCAAATCGAACTGAATCGTTTTAAACGGTTCGCATCTCTAATACGCATTAATCTACAAATGACTTAAGCTGTTAACGTGTTTAATGTGGCTGACACTCCCTCTGAGTTAAAACAAACCAATAACCCGGAATAATTCATGTACTCAAACAGTACACTGACTGAACTGCTGTGAAGAGAGAACTGAAGATGAACACCGAGCCGAGCCAGATAACGAACAATAGACTGACTCGTTCACGAATGAAGAACCGGTTGCATCGGTGTTTGGATCACCAGTAGTTCTTTCGGACAGTTCGATTCAATAAACCGGTTGAAGAAAACGGTTCACCAGTTCTTTTGCGTTCAACATAATGGCGTCATTGGTGATGATTGCCCTTGATTCAAGCTTTCGGTTTACCCGCACCCATAACACTAGCACAGAATCAGTTCAGAATCAATCACAAAAAGAATCAGTTCAATTCAGACGCTCTGTGTGTCGGTCTGCTTCACCGTCAGACAGAAACGGTTCATGACTCAAGAACGAGTCAGTCTTTTGTTTGTTATCTGGCTCGGCTCAGTGTTCATCAAAGTTAACAGCTTAAGTCATGTGTGGATTAATGCGTATTGGAGGCGCGAACCGTTTAAAAGGATTCAGTTCATTTGGTGAACTGATTCAAAAAGATCCAGTTACATTGAATGATTCGTTCGCGAATGATTCGTTTGTGGTTTTTCGATGAACTAACCCTTTTAAGTCAGTGATAAAAAACTCTTGCATAATACAAAGAAATAAATTTACTATTGTGCTTTAGTAATTTCATTTTTGTAAATGTATGAACCACGAAACTTACCTTTAGAAAGACCCCAGAAGATGAAGGCAAAAAACATGCAGATGTTTGGACAAAAGACAAGTGAAACCTGAATTGTCCAGAAGTTTGTTCTGCTTGAGAAAGCTGTGCAAGCAATGAGCAAAACACTTACAGTAACACATGCTGAATTTATTACAGGAAATATGAAGTATGGAAATATGGCTCTTCTTATAAACACACCTGTGCTATTTGATGGGCAGTAGATCAGACAGCAGAACAGAAGCACAGCTCCAAATGCAGAAACAATGCAGAGAACCAACACCATTATTTTCAAGAAAGAAAAATCTGTCAAAAACAGTTAATCAGCTACATCTGGTATTGAGTCAGATTATGTTTGTTTTTTCTAAAATAATTAGAAAACAATAATTTTTAATTGGCGCGATTGATTCTTTAATGGATTTTCTACATTCTCCTTTTTTTTTTTTTTACTCTGTAATATATTTTATGAAACCAGTTAATCCAGATGTTACCAGGTGAAGCACATTATATCTTACTTGATGAAACAGTACACCAGCTGAATGTCCAGCCTGTAGAGGAGCCTTTAACCTCACAGATCAGAGTCACCGGATCTCCTTCAGGCAACCACTTCTGTAGGGAACCACTTAAAACTGCCTCGGGTCTATCTGAAATAGACACATCACTCATTAACATGTTAAACTTGTTTGTGTTTATGAAGAGATGATCAAACTCACCAGATACTGTCAGTGTAACTGCATCACTCTGTTGTGATCTCAGTGATCCTTCTCTCTCTGCTCCATAACAGGAGTATTTACCTGCGTCAGTCTCAGTAACAGAACTGAATGTGTGTTCCTGTAGTTTACTGAAAACACTGTCTGAACCGTCTTTATCCCAGCTGTACTGCCAGCTAGAGACTCCTTCACCATCAATGTCACATCTGAGAGTGACCGTCTCTCCTCTGAACACATGACGATCAGGTTTAATGCTCACTTTGGCTTTTGGTCTTTCTGTACAATGACAACAATTCACAATAAAAATAATGTGCTGCTGCTTTTACTTTCTAGATGAACACAATCACTTGATTGTGAAACATAAATCAGATGAGGCTGAAGTGTTGTTCTCTATAACTGTTATAACTGTCAATATACAATCAATGGGAATTTGAAAACATGAGTTGTTTATGTTTTTCAACAAGTCTTCCAGCAGAAGATCTTGTTTCTCTCTGTAAAATCTAAATGATTACAGAGTGAATGTAATACATATATATGTTGTTTTTGATAGACTTATGTTTTTTGGTGGGTTTTTTTTTCACACCTCCTTATAATCATAATTAAGTTGGTTTGTAACAGTTACTGTAAAAACAGTCGTATGTGATGAAATACATGAATCAAATTCACTCACGTTCAGTTTGTTCAGAGTGGATGTTTGAAATCAGCACTAAAACACAAAGAGAAAACTCATTACAGTGTGAACATGGTCAACTGTGTATATTACAGCATCTTATAACTGATCTAGAGTTGATGACTGAACAAATACACTGATCTACAACACAACAGAGTGTATTCCTCTTCTCAAACAGCACTAACTGCACACTTCCTGTCTCAAAATCATCTCTCACTCTCACAGTATATCTTAGACTAGATCTGGGTTTGAAACTCGTTTAGCAGCGAGAGAAAAAAAATCCAGAAACACTAAATAACTTGATCCTTTTTATAATATAATAGTAATTACCATATTAAAATACATGAAATAGATAGATAGAATAATACTCACAGAGCACAAGAGAAAGTTGCCTGAGCTCCATACTGACTGAATGATGACAGACAGGTAAAGACACAGACTGTGTTCAAGCCTCAAGACTTCCTGAAACCTGCGGTCAGATCTTTAGAAACAACAGCACAGATTAAAGGCATACAAATGTGCATCATGTGTGACAGAAAAACTTTCGATGTTTTTGATCATTTTGTAGCATGTTTTCACTAAATGTCCAACTTTTTCTAATGATTTTCAACAGAAATGTTGTAAAGATTCAGTATCAAATTGAACAATATTAATTGCCATTATGAAAAATAAAATTCTGGTGTGTTTTTAATTGTAAATTTTGATTTTAAATAATAATGACTAATTTTGTTTTTATCATATTTTATATATAATAGTGTATAATTAAGTGTATCACAATTATCTAACTTATGCTTTTTTCCAACAGCATTTTAATAAAATATGAATATTTTTCATTCAGACAAGACATATGCCATGAAAACATCTAATTTTCCAGGAGTTCTTAAACATAGATGCTGAATTTGTTGGGGGAAAAAATAGTCTTTTTAAATATGGGAGACTTACAGTATTCAGACAGGTTTTGTTATTATGGCTTATGACAGTTTTGAGTTTAACACACATTTAATGTGACCTGAAGGCCAAATGGACACCGCCACATCGTGTCACATGGTTCCTGTACACTTCCTGGTTGTTATCTGCCCATAACAACACTGATAAACCTCTGTACACACGAAATATCCGAATAATAAACCCGCGATAACGATAGTAAAGCTTGGTATGAGATTTTCTTGAAATCTGGGGCATTTTTATAAAAAATATAAGAAATTTACATCTGAAATGCTAACTCGTACAGCAATGTAAAAGGCTATAAATAGCATATTTTTACAACAGTAAACAACCAAATTCCACCTGTGATCGCAAAAGGATGTTATTGCAAACACTCGATTGGGGATGAAAGTGAGTTTTGAGTAAAAGTGTACTAATAATTTCATAAATTGTCTGATGTAGCTAAATGCTAACGTTGGCTCTAATGCTACTAATAGCAGGTGCATTTCTTCTTCATAATGCATTTCTGTCACAATAATTCATGTAAGGTCATAAGAAAATGTTCTGTTTAATTTTTATAGTAAGACTTTTGATAAGCCTTTGATTAGCCTCTAAAAACGAAGGCTTTGGTAGACTTGTGGCTTTAGCTACACTGTGTTTCTAAAATAACATCCTACATCAACAAATTTTTTTTACCACATTTAAAAAATATGTTTTTAATATTTGTATTTTTGTTTTTATGTTTGAGCTTATATTTCTCTATTATCATAACAGTCTGAGTAATTCTGATTCCTGAACAGTAAACTTTGAAGTGTCAGCTTTGTGAACAAATGTTGATTATGTATCTAGTCAGAAAGAAAAATTAGCAGAAACCTTTTTATTTTGGGTATGTCATTTCTTTCTCCATGCCAAAATGGGGGGTGACTGGTAAGGGGTTAAAACCTCAACAGCAGACTTTTGGTCACATGGGCTAGTTCCAGTGCTGTAGTTGTGCATTTGTGGCAACACATTGTTGTTTTCTGTTTTGTAAGGCAAACTTGGGAATAAAAACAAATGACAATAGGGGATTTTTTTTTTTTTACTTAAAAAAAAAAAAAAAAAACACATACATTAAACTATTAATGACATAATTTGGATTTTTGGGTGAACTATCCCTTTAATGAAAAAAAAAAAAAAAAAAAAAACATTAAAATATTAGAAGCTTTGTGTGTGTGTGTGTGTGTGTTTAGTTTAGTTTTTTTTTTTTTTTGCTCATAACTATAAAACATAAAACAAAAATAGACGTCATTATTTAGTTTCTCCAGATAAAAAAAGAGCCCAAAATCACTATAATCCGTCATTATCTAAAGATATTCCTCATGAATTTATAACACGCATAAAACTAAATAAATAAATAATAAATAATAATAATGATCAAAGGTATCTGTAATGGCGATTTCATTCGTAACCTCATGAAACATATTTCAGAGGTCTTCAGAGGTTGCACACCTGCCGTTTTAGCTCGTAACTTCGCCAAACATGCATAGATCTTGAAAAATCGCACATTATTTTCAGAAAATTAGATTTTTTTTTTTTTTTTTAATAATCTAATGCTAATCCTAGATGCTAATCCTAGATAGAGGCAGCAGTGGAATTCGCCAGACCAACTGCATAACTGCTTTACTTTCGCTTTCATTTTTACTTTAACTTTTTAACTGTAGCTATGGATGGATGGATGGATGGATGGATGGATCATAGATGGATATTATAGTGCGGCATGATTACAATAATTTGGCCATTTTCCCTAATAATAATACATTCTCAAAGGCTAAACAAAACTACAAAAGTTAAGAGTAATCATTTCCCCTAATATTATTGACGAATTTTTGGAGTTTTCTACTGATAAAGGCTATGATGCAACCTTATTAGTCTTTACCGGACGGATACCCAAAATGTATTTAATAAAATAAAATCAATAATAAAAAGCTTAAAGAAATAGGAAAGTGGACTGCATGACAAATCTAAAAATCCATTTATGGCCACTCAAATCTTATGATAGCTTATGATGCTGCATCCACACTGATAGTCTAGATGCCAATATAATATACTAAACCTTTAATGTGAAGTTATAGGTCTCCTGATATAGCAGGTTAATTTATTAAATATGATTTTAATAAATATGATACTATCCTGACATGGTTGAAGACGTCTCCATCCCTGTGTGTATTCAGAAATAGTATAAAAATAAATTTACAGGATTTGATATCAGAAATCATTGATCTCAATCAAACAAATTTACAGTGAATGACCACACACACACAGAGAGAGAGAGAGAGAGAGAGAGAGAGAGACCTTTAACACGCCTTTATTTGTAAATACATTATATAAACATACCTCAACCAATATTCACTTATAACAAATAAATAATAAAATGAATTAAAAACTCATACAGTACATATATTCCTTTTTCCCAATACACATGCATATATATACCCACACAATAACCTTAAAAAGATTTACTTATATTAAGCAAATTATTAACATTTAAAAAATATATAATCCTCATTTATACCACTTTAACAGTCACATATTTTTTTTTTTTTTTTTTTTTAATGTAATTCCAATTCATTTTCATAATTTACTGTGCACAAAACATCATTCAAAGCCCAAATTTCAATAAATCGATCAAGGTTATTAGTCAATTTCAAATATGCAAGGGTTCCTATACTTCCTCCTTTCCTTTCAATTTTTTATTTTCCATTGTAACTATATTGCCATCTTTGCAATCCTAACATTTTATTGGACTGATCTGATCCTGAAACTGGCAAATGCTCTGTTCTCTGTGAAATAGCAGAGTGAAAAATTCAAAGTAATGTCAAAGTATTGTTCTGAAATGGTTTAAAGTGGTTCAGCGAGCGATCAACGTATGAGTACTAAGTTATTTGGCAACTTGTTTACAGTCTCTTGAATGTTTCAATTGTCAGGACTTTAAAACATGTGCATCATTATATTGCATGCATTGCCTCTTATAGTGACCGTTCGGTGTCCCTATTATTTATTTTTTCCAAACACACGTCTTGTTTTCTATCCTTGTAGAGACTCTGAATAGGCATAATGGTTTTTCTACTGTACTAGTCGTATTTTCTTTCGCCCTACATGTAAACCTATCCCTCACAGGAAACTTTCTGTTTTTTGGTTTAAGTCCCCACCAGGATAGAAGACCAGACACACACACTTTAAACATTATTTAATTTGTATCTTTGTCTTATTTATATATTTGTGCTGTTTACATGATCGGCCTGCAAACCCCAGCTATGGCCCTGCCGGGGCTCAGAAGATAACGTCATGCATCATATATTACTAAGGACATCAAATCAATGTCATTTAACTAAAGTCAAATTAAAGAATTGATAAAGCTTTTGTGGTCTCATGATTTTTATTGTGATATATGATGATTATATCTCATAATCTTGGAGACTTCAATAGAAAGCACTCTCAACATTTATTATTATTGAAATGCATATACACACACATAAGCTAAAGCAATTAAGATACCATACAAACTGCTGGAGTGACTTAAATGTTACATTAATACATTTATATAGATT
The DNA here is from genome assembly GCF_023724105.1 of Carassius gibelio. Lineage (NCBI taxonomy): Eukaryota > Metazoa > Chordata > Actinopteri > Cypriniformes > Cyprinidae > Carassius > Carassius gibelio. The sequence continues at coordinate 7,294,049 of NC_068398.1, forward strand.
TAAATGTTGTACAGATCTGTTTAACTTTAATATTAGCTGAAACAGAAAATATGTGGGCTTCAAACCACTAATGCAATAGATTTACTAAACATGTTCAGCTCCCTCTTCTTTAACTGAATACTCAAACATGAATAAACATATATTTTTAATAACACAACACATAATAGCTGTACGTCAATCTGTTTATGAAGAAATGGTTGCGTTTTGTTAATAATAATTATTAGAAGAAACTTATAACAGCATTTACTTTTGAAAATGTGTACCAGAATGTCACCAAACCCTGTGATTTACAATGTAATGTTCAGTGTCAGTTTGTTACAGGATAAAGGTACACAAGTTGGTTTCTCATATCTGTGTCTGTTAAACGTCAGGATCAGGTGCAGACAGATTCTCCGTTTCATGATCTTCTGTTGTGCTCTGTGTTCAAAACAAGACATTGTTGTTTGGCAACTACACATCTGAACTCCATCATCTGAACCAACATCTATAATTATTACATTACCCTAGGATGACCTCTGTGAGGTGAGTTCTGTGTAAATCTGCATTAGAAAAAGAGAATTACAGATTTAACATTGATATATAAACAGTTGCATGTACTGCACACACACACACACACATACACAAACACACACACACACACACAGAGAACATAAATACGGTGTTGAATAAAATCTGAACTTACCCAGTTGTAACAATCTTCCCTGTGTGACAGGAGACATTAGAGAGACTAAGTTGTTAAGAATGTTTGTAATTGGTTCAGTAAAATAAGAACGACTGTATAAAAGGCCAAACTTAAATAATGCAGGCTGCCACTACTGGTCACTTTTTGTTTGTCACTTCGACGTTTACCTCACTTTTAGCAGCACTGAACCTCCTTCACCTCAATAACTGTTTGTATCCAGGGGCAGACTGGCCATCTGTGTGCTCTGGAGAATCACAGAACGGCCGGTTCTCCAGGACGGCCAGCCCACCACCCGCCACGCACGCAGTCACCTGTTTTTTACCCACTAATCTGTTTCACACTCCAGTACTGTAGGTGGCAGCAATGCACCTTTAAGTTGGATGCCAGCTGCACTGGCCATGGCCGCCAAGTAAGGAGAAGAAGAAGTGGAAGAGTAGGAAGAGCAAAGACGTTAGATAGAAGAAGCATAGAAACAAACAAACAAACAAACAATATGAATAGATACTGAAGCCGCTTAATGTCGCAAACTAACTGAAATATTTAGCAGCACAGCCAGCAGCAGCACCTCGCAGTTAAATATAAGCAGCAGTGAAGTAGTGAGCCAGACAGCTATGCAGCAACATGCCACCAGTGATGATGATGAGGGACAGAAAGATGAGCTTGTTCCACATCCAGATCCAGATCCAAGTATGGAACATGAGAGGAGAAAGAGAGGTACTTGTTAGGGATGATGTTAGGAAGTTATATTCAGGTTGTCATGCCAGGCGTTATTGTTGTTGTTGTCAAATTTCCGCTCCCCGTTTGCTTTGGGCCAGGCCTAGTCAATGTCCAGGGCCGTTTTTTTGTCCCAGCCTGTCCCTGTTTGTATCTGTTACAAATCAGCATTATAGAAACTTGAAAACAAATCTACCATATTCGGCTAGTACTGATAAAATATTATTATCCACAAACTGATTACAATTGTATGTATTTTGAAAAGGTTCACTGGCTTTTGGCCACTTTTTGACTAAAAACAAAACAAAAACAAAAAAACCGGCACGCACATAATTCATACTAACATTTCTGAGTTTGAGTCATTATTGAAGTCCTTATTTTTAATGTTCAGTGCTGGTAGATCATATTAGTCTCTCTATTCTTTGACAATGATTTTGATCTCTCACTCTTTCTCCCTGAAAAACTGTCACTTCTGTACTTGTTTTGTGTAATAAAGTCCAATAAAATAAAAATAAAAAATTCCAAACAAAAAAGATTTAAAAAGATACTTACAGTAAGCATGCATTTGTAAGACCAGCCAATACAAGGCAAAAACACATTCAGAAGGGAAGACAATGACTCCCAGATCCTTCAAGACACGCTCACCATTTCCTAAGAATAGAAATGAAAGAATAACATTGAACAGACAGATGCATGGGACATATGAAAGCAAAGCGGTACATTTTCAGTATATGTTAAACGTAACCATGCTGGGTTTTGTTCATTTTCAGCAAGATCTTTGTGCAAAAGTAGTGTGATGCTACACACACACACACACACTCACACATATATATAATTATATACACACATATAGAGACAAACCTACAGTTATTTGCAGAAATTGGAAATATCCACTCACGAGCTTTCAGGATCAGTTCTGCAGTCAATGTAACTGAGCTCAGCAAAATAACACCAACTGCTCCAAACATGTACATGACTTCATTACAGCGGGACACTGTAACACACAGACAGACAAAACAGGCAAACAATCAAATAGATGCATTAATTATGCAGGACTCTTTTCATAGCAATACTATCAAACTGGCTTTATGCCAAAGGCTTACTCTAAATTGTGAGAAAGAAAAATATAATATATATTGGGATTTATCAGTGAGTAATTACATGAATTTTCTCGTCTGTGGCTCGTTTCAGTGTTTTCTCCTCGTCTCTGGACTACTACACATTCAGTCACTGTTAAAACAAAACAGACTAGATTTGTGGGGTAAAGTTGGCTTTCGTTTTGTAAATTGGTTGTTTAGTCCCACTTCAATGAACACAAATGTGACTTAAGTGTAAGTCTTACGTGTATATCTATGTATTAATTGATTAATAATGTAACTATTTATGCATTTATTTACAAACAGCATTGTGTTATTTCATAACAAAAAGGTGCTCTATTTTTTTTATTTGCATCTGTAAGACATAACACATCATTTCTACTTCAGCACCATAATGTATGCTCTTTTATAACTACAGTATTGGGTAATAAAAGACATACAGTAGAAAACATAAGCCAGGGATGGATAATACCTTGCACATTTGCTTTAAAGATCACGATCAGCTTCAGAACTTCTATAAATAAAATGACACGGATCCATTCCCAGCACTCTGTCAAATAAAATCAAGTCATTTTGATCAGCTCAACATGTCTTACAAAAACAACATTTTGTGTGTATTCTAAAAATGTCAAATTATTAATTTAGTTATTATGTGAGCTAACATTTATCACAAGGATCAAGAAAATACACATTACTCACTGTCCCAGGTCAAGATAATAATAAACTAAATAATAGTAATAATAATTGTCCATTACATAAAAGACAAATCTGAGCTTTCCCACAACAAATCTACTTAAACTTTTATCTTTACAAATCTATATATGCTTTTTTAACAATGTGTTTCAATATGAAAAATTAAAGATAAAGGCATCATACCCTTCTCTGTTTCCAATATGGCTGGAAGAACATAAATCAATAGGATGAAATCCAGGAGTGTTATTACTATTATCCCAAATAATGTTATCCATCTATGGTGGAGAACTATGAATATAAACATGGTCATCAGCATTCGTTAAATTTCACATCACATACTTAAACTGATCTCAGATCTGATACGAATCAATTCATGTTGGCATGAATTTAAAACTAATCCAATTAATGTTCTTAAGAAGTGTTTTTGGTGCTCAATTTATTCTTGCAATTCTTTGTGCATTTTTATTTTTACCTCGCAATCTTAAAAGGAAACAAAATGTCATAACTACCTCCTCTTATGAATCACCTGATGTCTATGATACAACATGATATGCTGGGCATGCAGCAGTTAAGCCAAAAGCACGTAGGCCTTTAATCTGGTAAACACAACTCACTTTTCAGAATGCAACCAAAAACCAGTGGATAAAAAATTAAGTCACATCCAATTATTATTATTATTTTTTCACAGTAGTTTCTCTCATAAATACATCACAGTTTGGTAGTAAAATGGGCGACAACTTCTGTTTTATACCAACTTAAGTACCGTACATATTATAAAGTTTGTATTTCTATTCATAAAATGAATATTTTTGAGATTTACTCTTTCCACACCCATACAGATACAATAATAAGAACTTATTTCAGCATGTACTTACATTTGAATTTTGCTTGCAGACGAGGTAAAAAGAATATAAAGATCTGCAGTAGTGACAAAACCATTACCACAATGAGATGTCCTAAAATAAGAGAATAATTAATTAATCCGTTACTTTCCCATCCAAACAAATCACCAGTTAAATATCATTAAAACACATGACATGATTTGCTCAGAAAACTGAATGTACTTTTCAAGTTCTACATCAAGGTGAAACTGGCTGAATTATATATCTTTTTAATTTTTATATTAAAAAAAATATATTTAAAAAGCATATAATAAAGAGACATTTTTACAAACTACTTTTTGCATATCAGTTTCATAAATTATGAAGGGATCAGTATATAGGTGTTACCTAAAGAGGGATATCCAAATGAGTACATCAGAAACAACTGAAACAACTGAAAAGGAGAACATAAATAGACGCAAACTAAAATCCACCTTTGGTTTTTAAAACCTAAAGAAGGGAGCGAGAAGAAAGACAAACGTGAATGGAAAATGTATTAGAAGATTCCAGATAGTCTATCACAGTGTGGGATACTTTTGATTAAACTTCTTTCTAGAAGTAATATTACTTTGCAACTCTAATAACTCATATTGGAGTAAAACACAAAGAATGTGTTCACCACTCTTGACTTGGACGACCTTAAGACATCAACTAGAAATCAAATGTACCAAACACAGTTAGGCCTAAAAGGAAACTGTCTGCATTTTCTGTATGTATTTGATTATATTTTTTTGGTAATTGCAGAATTAAATTTTTTTAAATGAACAAAACCATTGGTAATAAATCACCTTAATAAATCTTTGCTTACATACTTAGCATGTCACATATCTTCAGTAATGTAAGGAATCAAATCATACTGAAGCTCTTACCTTTACTCAAGATGAGACAGAGAAGCACAACAATTCCAAAGTACACTCCACTCCAATCCAAGTGTGCTCTCTTTCTCCAGCCATATGTAAAAATAACTATAGAAATAAATAAACATTAAATGTCACACAAGACAGATGATGTCCTGTGCAAAAACAGTACATATGTAAAGATGTGATGAACTTAACAGTATGCATCAAACAATGTTGCTTGAATTACCTGAGGTCCGTGTAACACTTTGCAGTTCTTTGTTCAATTTGCAACATCAAAATTAACCAAATGAAAAATTGGCTTCAAACTTTAATTTTCCATTTCTTTGGAATAATTCACAAACGGATAATTGTTTCTCTGTTTAATTTTCAATTCAACAAGCTTGGGTTGTTGCGTCCGAGTCTGATTTTTGAACAAACATAAAAAATTACGGTCCGTGTACATTTTGATCATTTCATTTGCTATTTAGAATGCAATAAAAGTGAAGCAGAAATAAAAATCAATAATAGACTGAACAGTTCCATGATAACATGTCTGTAACATTTACCACTCTCGTATTTTAAGTCTAATGCACTGTAGGTGTGTGTGACATTACTTAATAATTGTGAAAATTAATATAGTTAAATTTATGAAATAAATTAGTAATATTAGTTTTATTACATACTAAATTGGTTGATGTTTCTCTTCTTAGTCTTCTTTGTTGGGCTTGAGAAAGCCAACATTTATTTGAACATTATTATTATTAATTATAAGAATAATTGACACCGACTAGAACCTTGTTCTATGTTTCACTAAGTTCAGCTCAGATCTTCTGACTCCCGTTGCTGTATAACTGGTCAGACTTAACTACCCAAAAAATCCTAGTGGCTTTTTTTATCTGACCAATGCTGTCCACTAGAGGGGGCGACAGGTTTAAAAAAATTCCAGTCTACTCTTTTTCTGTTTACATCAGTTTAAATGACAAATAAATACATTAATTTATGTGTACGGCCATGAATATGCCATATATTTTAGTATAACATTACTTTTTTATAATTTAAAGAAGAAACCAATCCGATGTATATTTGACATTTGAGGTTTAATACTATAGAAAAGCACTAGAAGTTATTCAGTTAGAGTGTTTTCAGCTTGTTTATTTTCATATAATAATACGGCATACGGTTGTTTCAAACCATGGTATTAGCATTGTGATAATCGTATTTAATAATCGCAATTACAATTTCAAGGGAACAATCAACAATTATGATTTTTGTCATAATCGTGCAGCCCTATGCGATATTCTAATTTTGTGCCTTAGTTTTGAGGAAAACAAAGCTAATGTCAGAATGTTGTGTGAAATGTGCATTTACTTACCTGAATAAAAAACGACTGTAAAAATAGCAAGCTCTCTGGTTATTTTGAAAAACTTTATCCATGTTTTAAGGATGTCTGTTGACAGAAAGGGTTGAACACATCAAATTCATATTTTGTAACACACCAATGCACGGTCATGGTATTGATATAGGCATTAGTATATCTGTCTATAAAGAACAGCATTTTCTTACTCCCAACATTAAAAATGAAGCATGGTCGTGCATCACCCTGCAGATGCTAAATCCCTCAGATACTTCATAACCAGGTTTCTTAGGCATGCATTCAAAATATTTCTGTTAACAAGATTCATGGCACTATTATGCATCACATATTTCTTCTATTGCTTGTACTCAGCATTTAAACAGTATTACGTTTTGGGTAGAACAAAGTGGATTATTTCACTACAAATCCTACAATGTTCCTGACACATTCAACATTGCTGCCAAAAATATAATTAGAAAATAATCTTGAGGCTGAGTTTGTGGTTTAAAACAAATGTCATGCTTCAGTAATTGACACTTGAAAGGCAAAAGAAGGAATGACTAACAATATTGTAATGTATCGTGTTAATATGTTGCTACAAAATGCATTAACTGATCTCCTTAAAACAAAAAGTAATAAAAAATAAACTTTAAATCCTAACATACCTTGAAGATACTTTAAATAAGGCATGGCCCAAATCAACATAACAGGCCTTAGAAAATAAAGAGCAGAGCAAGTGATGGTCTCACTCAAAAATCCTGAAACAGAATAATAACTAATTAATGACAAAAAAACTGTGTTATGTGAAAGTTTTGAAGAGTTAAACCATTACAGAATATATACACACAGCATACCAACAAGTGTGCTACATTATTAAGATTATATTAATATTACTTTATGTATCAATATTATAATCATTTTATTTTACTATTTACAAATATAACAAAGAACACTAAACCACTCACCTTCAGTAAAGCCCCAGAGGATGAAGGCCAAGAACATACAGATGTTTGGACAAAAGACCAAAGAAAGCTGAAGGTTCCAGATTTTGTTGCTTGTAGCTGGAGAGAAGATGCAGAATAATCACAGTTTAATTAACAAAACACTTATTTTGTGGCATGCAGATTTAAATAACAATATATATAGCCATTCACTTACAAACAGTGTTATTTGATCTGCAGTAGATCAGAGAGAGGAGCAGAAGCACAGCTCCAGAGCCAGCAGCGAAACAGAAGAACAACACGGCTATGTGCCAAGAAGAGAAACCTGTGAAACAAACATCAAATATAACATTTGCATCTGCCCTGAATCAACTTGGTGTATTTAATCATTAATTCTTATATAATTAGGATGTTTGAAATCAAGACAACTCATTCTTTAAATAATCTTATTCAATCATTTTAACAGTTATTTGCACCTTACACTGCGTGGTTGATACTATTTAAAACAAGCAGTTTTAACAAGTATCTTGTTTACACCAAGTGCAAATGATGACAGAGGCAATGATCAAATTGTGTCAACAGAACAATATTCAAATTATTTGAAAGGTGGGTGGAGTTTACAAAAAATGTCCATCGCCAACGAAGTTGTCTATTTAAATTTGCCACAAATAGACATTGTTTTACTTCCAACAGTATGTTTGTGGACTTACCCAGTCTCTCCAGTACAACAGTTGCATTGGCTGAAAGTCCACCAGAAAACACTTTACACATGTAAACTTCTTTATCCTCAGTTCTGACACTCTTCAGTCTGAGAGAGAAGTTTCCTTTGGGGATTTCTGCAGTGAAGAACTCGACTCTGTCTCTGTATCTCTCATGTGATGAATCTGGAAAAGTCTTGTTGTTTTTAAAGAGCAGAACCAGAATACCTCCATCTGTTCTTATCCATGAAACCTCTTCAATGTGGTCAGGTGTGATGTGAGAGTCTACAGAGCAGTTCAGAGTGATGTCCTCACCATCATATGCAGACACAGACTGTTCTGATCCATACACTAGCAAACACTCTGAAAGAATAATATATGCCTTAAATTCCATCAGATAAAATAAATTCATGTCTTTAATATTTTCAACAGAATTCAGGTGGCTCTCACTCACCATGCTTTATTTGAACCACAGTTTCTCCAGAATCCCGCTGACTGTAAACTTTACAGGTGTATTTTCCCTCATCTTTAGATGTCAGATTGTCCAGACGGAGAGAGAAGTTTCCATGTTGAATCTGATCAGTAAAGAAATGAGCTCTATCATGATAATCCTGATGCCGGGATGCTGGTCGGCTCTCACCATCTTGATACAGATGAACCAGAGTCTCTGAGCCTGCTCTTCTCCATTCTACCTCCAGATCCTCCATTGATAAGAGTTCATCAACATAACAGGGCAAAACCACTGAAGATCCCAGAGGAGCAACCAGAGGACCAGAGGGACTGTGCACAATCAACCCTGTCAAGAAACAGACTAATTAAGTAATGTGTTAAAAATCGCGTATAAACTTAAAAGTGATCATACTTACCATCAGCGACCATCATAATAAGAAGTGGTCTTAAAATACAGGTAAGAATGTCCATCATGAATTAAAATTAGACAAAGCTATTATTCACGGGAAGAAACACTTTCACTTTCGCATAGTTTAATTATGCTCGCATCAGGACGCGAGATGAACCGATAAGAACAGAAGCTGAAGATACGGTTAAAATATCACTGCCCCGCCTAGAAAATTGGCATCCTTCTATGCTATTGACAGAGCCTTGAAAAACAGAGTTGCGACACTCCCATCGACTGCCATAGGAACTTTGGAATGCGGAAGTAACGCGTGTCGTGGAGCAGCCAATAGTTCCAAACACTGATAGTTCCAGCGCTGAACTCCACACATTTTCAATATGTTTCTGAAGTACGCTCGCTGGTAAATTGAGGAAATTACTGTATTTTCGACATTTGAACGCATTAGCCGACCTCTCATGAATCTAGATAATAGTTGTATTTTATGTAGCCAGCTTTATTAATGTTTATTGGAGCCTGAGGTAGGTAGACTCTTAATCGCTGCTAAAGTAACAAACACTTAATATTAGCTACCATAATCTGATGATGTGCTACATTTACCTCAAATTTTCTTCAAGTTCGTTGGCATACAACGTTTATCGTCGGTTATTAGATTTGTTGTTAAAGTGATTAAATGGTTTGAGATCGTATTGGTACACCTGATTACAATTAACTTTAGCTAGTTTAACTAGAATTTTTGTTTTTTATTTATTTTTACTTGCTCAACTAGATAACATCGCTAACTTGTATCTTGCAAGGATATGTAGCATAAATGTGGATGATCCCAGCAAATAAAAAGTATAATTGCAAAAACAAAAAGATTATTAAATCTATTTTTAAATTGAATAGGCTGACATGTGAAACCATTTGAGACTGACTGAAGTCATGATTTTAATAGTTGTTATTTAGAATACAGTGAAGAATTTCAGCTGCATAACTCATGTTCATGGCTCTTAAATGTTTTGATGAAAGAAGCACATGTACACTGCTGCTCTGGAAAATGTATCAAGGACAATAGTTATGACCATAGAAGCACAAGAAAAAAATATACAGCACATACTGTACATTATTAATTAATCCAAAATTAAATGCACACAAAAATTAATTCAAATCAAGGGGTTTTATTGGCATAAACGTCATAAGAACATTTCCAAAGCATCAAAATGAAATTTTAAATACACACAATATATACAGTAATATTAACATTAACAGAACTGGGTGAGGAACAGCCGAACTCAGCTTAAAAAAAAAAAAAAACATATACCATGGCAAGACGCAGCAACCAGACTCAAGACGGATGCACTGCTTCAGATGTGCTGCCCAAGCTCTGCTGAAGAAGCACAAAGAAATTGAGGACTGGTCAGCAATGTCACCCAAAGAAACTTACTGCAGCAGATGAAAGGCACATCATGCTTACTTGCCTCGCAATCGGAAGATGTCCAGCAGGACCATCAGCTCTGAGCTGCAGAAAACTGGGACCCTAACATCCATCTATCGTCTGGAGAAGTCTGGTCCGAAGTGGCTGGCCAATTCCTAAGAAGCAGGTTTTAAGACAAATTTGATTCACTATTTTGATCCATTTCTAATTTCGACTACTCTATATTATATAAACATTTATTTAATTATATATATATATATATATATATATATATATATATATATATATATGTGTGTGTGTGTGTGTGTGTGTGTGTGTGTGTATATATACTATATGTGTACACACAAACTCACTATATGTAAAGTATGTGTGTTTATGTACATATGTGCATATGCATGTGTGGGTGTGTGCATATCTATCTATCTATCTATCTATCTATCTATCTATATATATATATATATATATATATATATATATATATATATATATATATATCATTTTAAATTAATCTAAAGTTGTCCTAAAACCTTCTTATTAGGACAAATTAGTTCTTAGGAGATAACTTTTTTTTATGTAACGTTATGTGTATATATATATATTATTAGTATACAGACATACTGTAGGTTATTATTAACAGTACACTTATGTTTAGGGAAGGTTTAGCCTGTGTTTAGGGAAGGATGAAGGGGTTAACCATACCGAAATGAATCCCGTTAACGGTAATGTTATGGATCGTATTTAGGAAAAGAGAACACACTTTAAGTGTAGTAAACATAGTAATCAGTTCATACGCGTTAATATTTGCCGGGAAAATGCTGTAATATAGTCGTTGCTGTAAATGTATTTAGCCGCCCGATCTTCCCTCCAAAATTAATATGGTTAAAATGCGTAACTTTACAGCAAGAAAAACATGTTTACAGCCTGGTGCAAAAAAATATTTTGGTCTCTAAAACTAATTTTTGCCCTTCGTGACACAAGGGAATGGCATGATTTTACTCAGGCAATATTTTAGGACGCATTCCTTCATTTGAGGTCCTTCACGGTCGCGTCAGAGTGAGTTTGGTTTAACCGCTGATCTGAGATCTGTGTTTGTGTTTGTCCTCTAACCGTGGATGTAACAGTTTGGTCATCCAAGCTGATCTGAGACAACCCGATTAAACGGTCCTTAAGATGGCAGCCTCTGTCAGACATTTACTGAAACCTTGGACACCGAGGTACATTTAACTAGTTTTCTGTATTTATTTTTTTGCCAGGAATGTCCGAGATATGATCTAGGTCACACTAGCTTTGCTGTGTAATTCATAATCTGTATGATTTATCGTTGATTCTATGTTGTTCATCGCAAACTGAACCATGTGCATAAGTGTGTTTCTCAGTCCACGACTCTTCTGATTTCTCTGTTACAATCATATCGAGTAACGTTCGTCTACTCTGCATCTGTCTCTCAGTCTGTGTTTGTTGAGATGGAGTCGGTATAATCCATACTATCTGGATCCTGATCCCAGTAAAGATGCTGTTGTCCCAGAATCAGAGCTCAGTCCTGAAGATAAAGAGCTGCAGGAACTGAAAACAGTGAGTCCGATCAAAGCAGCTCTGTCCAGCGACACCAGCTCTGCTTTCAGTGACCCTCTGATCAGGTAACATCAGAACGAGCTCAGAAACATTATAGCTCTGTGACATGAATGTAAACCGAGTGGGGGCCAAAAGATACACTGAAAATCTAGAATATAAAATAATTTAACCAAAACCATTGTATGTTGATTGCTTATTTATGCTTACTATCTGAACGTTGCTGTGGTCCCAATATTTTGGACCCCACTGTATATGGATCTTTCATAAGCACAAATTATCTGTTTTACTTCAACAGCAAGTTCATCAACATGATGATGGAAGATGGAAACAAAATCCTTGCTAGAGGAATCATGACACAGGTTTTTATCAAATCTCATTACACACTCACTAGTGATCAAACGTTTGGTGTGATTAGTTTTAACTGCTCATCAAGGCTGCTTTTATTTCACCAAAAATTCTGTAAAAACTGTAATATTGCGAAATATTAGGACCATTTAAAATAACTTTTGTTAAAATATATTTTCAAATGTAATTTATTCCTGTGATCAAAGCTGTATTTTCAGCAGCATTCCTCCAGTCTTTTGATTATTATTATTTTTTTTTAAATTGATTTCTGAAGATCTTGTGACACTGGAGTAATAATTCTGAATATTAATCTTTGCATCACAGGAATAAATTACACTCTACAGTATCTGACAGGTGAAGTTATTTTGAATTGTAATCTATATATTGATATATAAGATATAAAATCTTCTAGTTTTTCCATTAATTTTTATTTATAAACAACAGCCTTGTTAGCATAAGAGACATCTTACACAAGTATTAAAAAGTTGTTTCTATGAGTCTCAACATAATTTCTGCTTGGATATTCTGTGTCTGTGTAGACGCTGGAGACCATAAAGAGAAAACAGGTGGAGAAATACCACAAATCTCCAGCAGCTAAGAGAGAAGAGATCGAGTGTAATCCATACACCGTCTTCCAGCAGGCTCTAGAGAACTGCAAACCCATCATTGGACTGGCCAGTGTCCAGAAAGGAGGCAAATCTTATCAGGTCAGTGAACAAACTTTAATATTCATTTCACAACTCTTGAGAGAATCTAGTCAGATGTTTGTAGATAAGTAACTCAGAATTAGTGTTTAATCAGTGGATTAGCAAATGGCCAACACTTGGCCATTTTTTCATTCAAAAAGTGAAAATCATCATTTATCAACATTATCATTATATGACTGATCTTCTGTAAAACAAAATTAGTTTTCAAAATCAGATCTTTCCCATACAACGAACAGTTCGGTTGAGCAAGAGGAAAGACAGATGTAATATTTAATTGTACTCCGTTCCTGCAGGTGCCCGTTCCTCTCACAGATAATCGACGGCGTTTTCTGGCCATTAAGTGGCTGATCACAGAATGCAGAGACAACAAGCACCGTCGAACACACATGTACGAGAAACTCTCGCAGGAACTGCTGGCCGCCTTCGCTAACGAGGGAAATGTAGTGAAACGCAAACACGACCTTCACAAGATGGCCGAAGCCAACAGGGCATATGCACACTACCGCTGGTGGTAGAGAGAGGACGTCTGCACTCCTAGTTCACCCACAGACGTGACAGCATCAGGAGTTTGGGATGGATGGGCATCTCAAAAAAGGACATGACAAAGTATCTTATCTCGTCTTCGTGTAAAAGTAAATAAACCTATCAAAAGTCACATTTCCATTTTTGCCAAGGATTTTTTAACAAGTTGAAAAGTGTTACAAAAAAAATCTACAACACTTTTTTTTCCAGTACAGACTCGTAATCTTGTGCTTAAAAATAATTAATAGTTTCTTTATTGAAAACAACTATACAAGTCACTGGTTTGGCCTGAGGAATCAGTGAGGCTGAAACAACTGCACAGAAGCTTCATTTTTGACTTTCAAATACAACATTTAGTCATATCACCTGACTACATGTTAACATTTCAGACCAGTGGATCTCATCAGATTGAAATGAATTAATAATAAGAAAAAATAAATATTAACGTAACTGTGTGAATTTATGCAAGCTTGCCTGTAGAAGTTTTTTTGATATACATTCACTCTTCTTTTAGTAGTATAAAAATATTAGCTTGTAAGGAAACATTATATTTAAATATGACTCTTATAAACCGTTTCTGGTTCATTAAAAACAACAAATATATGAAGTAAAGTAATATTTCTATACAATAGAAACAGCTGTTCTTCTACAGAAGCAAATATAACTTGTTAGCTTATTTAAGAAAATAAAATACTTAAAAAAATATTAAATATATCCCTCCATCTCTATTAAATAAATCCATCTAATCATCTCTAGTGTTTAGATTACAGCCCTTGACACTAATAGAAGACCTAAATAAAATGAATCATGATTGTAATGCTCCTATTCTGGCACTTCAATGATCAAACGGAGATGTACTTCAACTTCATTCACTTTCAAACTGATTAACTACAATGTCTTAAGATCTGTGACCAACGATAACTAAATATACTGTGATTTATAGCCAAAAAAAGCTTTAAAGCTTTTTTCTATAACTTTCTACTATTTTTCTACTTGATTAAAAAGTATGTTTAACCATGAATGAACTGCATTATCGCACATATTATTATTTTGTCCTGGGGAATGCTGGGACATATTTCTAACATTACAACATGGGCTATTATTTGCAGATTGGAAAAAAACTGCTAATTGGGGAAATGCTACCAGCACCCACTGATTAAACCCCAAGTGGCCTTGGGTGTCATTTCAGAGATGATAAAGTTATAAAACTTTGCTCTAAATAAATTATGAATTGTGTTTTTTTTTCTAATAATATGAATGAATAAAACTATATTAAACCAGGAATGAGTATTAAAAAAGTATTAAAAATATGATCAACTTCATGTCACTTCAAGTCAACTTCAAAAACCACAACAAAACCAAAACCCAGTACTGCAACGAACTTTGACAAATCGTGATAAATGCCTAGTGAATCTCCAAGCCTTCATCAAAGGTTAATGTAAGAATTTCTTGTTTCTCTGATTGGTGGAGGCCTCAGTCTGTCACTTCGCTGTAGTAGTATTTCTGAGCCGTTTCGTCGAGAGTCCAGCCTCCTGCACGAAACTCAAGGATCTCGAGCAGGAGCAGGCGACCCATGGAGCTCAGGTCCTCCTGCAGGAGAAATCCATCCCTCAGGAGATTGAACAGCTCATCCATGAGCTGCAGGTTCATCTTCTCCAGCTGATCTCCAATACGATGCAACTGTAACACCAGACAGTCCACCTGAGAGACAGAGAGAGGGATTTTGTGATCCATTACTAATTTACTCTATTAAGTCTATCCAGTTCGATCAACCAGTAATAATGCTGAAGATTCACCTCCTCCTCGTTCTTCAGGGCATCAGATTGGGCCAGTCTGAACAAACAGTCATAGACGGGGTGCACCAGGGCCATCATGGGCATGTTGTTCACCTGCAGCAAACAGAAGAAAGTTCAAAATTAAGCACTTCAAATAAATTTGCATATGCAATTTTATGGATTACGGAAATACAATTTTCAAGTTAGAAATGTCTTAATTATGGATTTGTTTCTTATAAACATGGAGCTTTTCGCTTCCCTAGATTTTAGTTGATGGACTGGATTGGTGTGGATTATTTTGATGTTTTTATCAGTTGTTTTGACTCTCATTCTGACGGCACCCATTCACTGGAGAGCATCCACTGCTCAACAACTGATGGAATGCTAAATTTCTCCAAATCTGTTCTGATGAAGAATCAAACTCCTCTAAATCTTGGACAGCCTGAGGGCGAGTAAATTTTCATTTTGGGGTAAACTATTCCTTTAAGTTTTAAAACAGAAGGCAGCTATTCACCTTGAGGTAGTCAAAGACGTTGCAGATGAAGGACACAAGGCAAACCCACTCCTGAGTGGATCTCTTCCGAATCTCTTCTCTGGCTTTGAATTCCTGCTGCAGTCGGTTCAGAAGGTTACGCCGAAACACATTCCCATTGGTCTGTTTGGCCTCTGCCTGAATCAAGTGAGTCAATTGATTACAACTCAATCCTAATAAACTACAAGACAAATGTGAGCATTTTTATACATTGAAGAGAATGCAAAATGCAAACTTTTAAGTGTTCTGTATTAAAAACATGAGCATGTGGTGCATTTATTTACCTGGACAATCGTGTAACAGATGCGTCCGGCCTCTCTGCTGAAGATCAGGTCCTTCAGAGACTGGTCCACTATTACATTGGACACTTTTTCCAGGTCAACTGAACCTGGATCTGAGAGGGGAGAAGCAACAACAACATTCGTGAGCCCAACTGTAAAATACGTCGTGCAAAATCACTGCAGATTAAGGACAATGACCTTTCAAGGCAGTTTTGAGGAGTTTCTGTGTCTCCAAATCAAACGACTGGATCGTGTACTCTTCTTTAGAGGAGTTCTCCATTCTGTTTACTATGGGAAGACAGGGGAATCAATCAACTAATCAATCAATAACCAACCATCAAGCACATAAGATGTTTTTCTGTGAAAAGAACTGCAAATATACCAAACAATGTGCATTGTGTGGTTGAACAATAAGGAAGAACAAATTAAGTTGAGCTACAATTAACAATCCTGTTACAGACAAATACTGTGTAGTCAAATGTCTTGTCTGCAAACTTTTAGAAAGAATACCATGATATATTTAATGGCAATGCAACTCGCACCAATAACACACTATCTCCACATTGTCACTGTGCTCATGTGAAACAGGTGATGTGTGAAATATGTGCAGTCATCATCAGTCTTACTTTCAAAGGGAATCAGGGCAGCTCTGTGTTAAACAGGGATAAACCGATTAGGACAAACACCAATGACATTCAACAAACGCAACAACTTCATGATAAACGACTCAAAATACTGATTATTATGGACCACAAGCACTGTTTTGTAAGAGCGATAGCAACTGTAAGTTTACAGTCGATTGTAAGGCGTAAATCTTTACTTTCCCACGTGCTGTCGAAAAGTTAGCGAAGAAATTATTTATTATTATGGTTCAAAGCACATAAAACAGCCCAATAAGACAAGTAAAACTACATTTAGACAGTCAGCGGCAAACTAAAATATTTATAAACAACAACACAGGAGCACACCTAACCGTTTCCATGCCAGCTTGATACGCTAGAAGCGGATTTCAAACATTCAACAACACTGCGAAATCCAAAAAAAATGTTTATACTACTAAAAAAGAGAGAGGGGTAATATTACATGTTCAAAAGGACATAAGGCAAATGTTTTTCACATGTCTAATCCTCGCTCTTTTCCTGCCGTCTCCCCCAGTAAGCAAATTTACGTTGGACGCACGGCTGGTCTTCTGAATATTAATTACGTAATGTGACGTTGTCTCGGTTGAAGTAACCGATTGGCTGAAGATGGCTAGTTCTATTTTAAATATTCATTGCGTTATCCTGGACCCCATAGAAAGGACGAGAAGCAACTTTTGTATGGCCGTAGTAAGCAAAACGTGTCTCTCAATTACGTAAAAAAAGAAAGGAAAAAGAAAATGTTCAACACAATCAGGCCTGCCGCGGTTCATTAGAACATAAAAATGATTAATTATTAAACCAATATATTTGAAAACACACCCTCGATTTATTTTAATACTATATGAGATCGTGTGGCTGAACTTGGTACAAAAATATTAATAATAAATTACAAAAAATATTCTAATTATATGTAATACATTTCAAAATACTCCTGATTAATAAAATAGGTCTTCTAAAAAAGGTCTTCTTACATTTAAGATGATATTTTACACAATTTCAACAGAGGTAGAATATCATTAATCTCGTCATATATACAGTAACACCATCTCAGAAGTCAATATGCATAAACTGAATTAAAAAAGGCAGAACATGTTTCACAAGTCAGTGGAAAAAGCAACAGAAGAGCATATTATGTTATACATTCAACTCTGGATCCACTTTGCAGCTTACTCTAGCCAGAAACATACACCTAACTCTTGAAAGAGAGTCACAAAACAGTTACAGTAAAATTTAACATTCCTCAATACCCATTTTGATGTTACAGAAAAAATAATAATAGCACTGATTACTTTAGTAAATATTGTAAAAAGAAAATCCAGCAATAACATAAGAACAAAAATGAGAAAGTACACATTTAACAAATTACATGTTAAGTAATTTACATATATATATTTTTTGTGCACATCAATGGCACAATATTGCAGATATAAAAAATAATCCAGTCCGAACCATGATGATGTGCACCAGTCTCTGCTGCTTATAGTTATGCAAACAAAAATATGGCCCTTGCCCTCAGAAATGTTTCAGATCATGTCAGATCTTTTAGAAAGTGCAGTTAACTTCATTGTAAGTCAATCTTATCTTCTTGATGCTCCTCACTGTTCCCAGGTACTTTTCTCAGAGTTTCCATTTCATGGGATTCTCCAGTCGTCTGGTTCATATCTATACTCGTGTGCTTTATGCCAGGAGTCCTGTCGGCATCTGCAATTAGGCTTGAACAAATCCTGCCACACAGACCTGTCCTGCGTCAACTGTAAACAAAAGAAAAAGTATTATTACAAAGCAGAAAAGTCTTATTTATTGCTCCTGTTTATTAAAAAGAGACCTACAAATTATTATATATTAAAAAGACAATGTTTAAAATTAGCCTTTACCAAAATTAAATTATTAGAGATATATAAATACATACATTCTTTATTTCTCAAGAGCATAATGTAACAATAAACCATATCTCCAGTCATCACAATCATCATTGACCTTATTAATATACATTGATAACGTTGATCTGAAAAGATGATATAAACAGTGAAAAACATGCTACAACTCTAGAATAAAACTTCCTCAGTAGAACCAAAGATTTTGGTGTGTGAAACAGCTGATTTGGAAACACTGAGGACCACAACTTGTGAAACATTTATTTATGGTTCAGAGAAACAAAACCAGTTCTGGCACTTTTATGTGTACATTAACAATTATTTGAAAAAAGTGACACATTTTATTATCATCTGATTTATTTCTGCATTCATAACAGAGCAAAATATAGTTTCTCATCCTTACAGCGTTGATCTGTAAACCAATGATGACTGTTCTGATCACTGTGCTGATGTTTTCAAAATGTTCAGCTAAAAGTACTGACACAGATATAAAGTATTAATTTACACTTACTGGTATACTGAACTACTGTGCTCTGTAAAAAAAAAAAAATCTCTCTCTCTCATTCCTACATATACATACATAAATGTGTGTGTGTGTGTGTGTGTGTGTGTGTGTGTGTGTGTGTGTGTGTGTGTGTGTGTGTGTGTGTGTGTGTGTGTGAGTGTGTGTGTGTGTGTGTGTGTTTATATATTTATGTGTGTGTGTTCGTGTTTATATATTTATGTGTGTGTGTTCATAGTGCTGGCCAAAATTATTACAACACTAGTATTTTCAGCAGCTAAAATGGTTTTAAATCAACTTTTTATCTTTTGATGTAGAGTCAGTAGGAAATATTTTACATTTCCAAACATTCATTTTGCCATTAATTGTAATACTCCAGTGAGATTTTTGTCTGAAAGCTAGTGCTGCACACAGAGATCTGATCTCATCCTCATCATCATCAGTCTGTCTGAAATAAGATGAAGAAACCGAACAAACTGAGACAGACTCAATCCAGAAGAACTGTGGCAACATCTCCAAGACACTAAGAAACACACCTGCATAAGCTACCTGAAAAATTTTGATTTAATTTAGTTAATAAAAGTTAATTAATAAATAAAATCTATTAATTTCATTGTTTATGACAGCATCTTCATTTTACAGCATTTTTACACAAGTGCCTTAAACTTTTAACAGTATACTGTATTGCATAGGTTTCTTGGAGCATTCTGACGAAACTCTCATTATTTCCAGTGTAACTGATAAGAAACGAGCAATTTCTTATGGATCTCAGTTCGAAACAAAGGCAACCGTTTTGCTTAACTCAAAATATAGATTAACTGATTTATTTTCCTTTTTGTCAACTGTAAAAAGTGGTTTTATACAGCCATCTGGTGGTTAGCAGAGGAGTTGACATTGGAACTCAACTATAAGTTATTCTTCTTCTTCTTCCTCTTCTTCTTCTTCTTTGTCTTCCTCCTCCTCCTCCGCTTCTTCTTCTTCTTCTTCTTCTTTTTCTTCTTCTTCGAGAAAGTCTATTGTGTGTTATGTATGTATGTGTATGCAAAAAAAAAAAAAAAAAAAGATATTCCCTTTGCATTTCATGTATTTGTTTAATAAGTGAAATTCATTTCAAGAACTCACCAGTAACTTCAGAAAATTACTTTAAAAAAAAATATGAGCAGTTTGAAGTATTTTATTAGAGGCAATCAAAGAGCTCTCTCATATGGTTTCTTAATAAAAGTTTGATGATATTGTATTTTTGTTTTGCAGAGCTTTTTTTCAGATGTTGTGCATCTTATTTACAGTACTGCACATCATACTCTTATCAGCAGCAGTAAAATAACAGCCAAGGTGTGAGCTTTACTGTCATAACAATCTCACTTAAAAACATAAAAAGTCACTTTTCTGAGGTGGGATTGAGTTCATTTAGCCAACATTAGCAGCAGCCAGAGTCCAGAGTTTGGGATGGTGTCATGACAGAAGCACTGCAGTATCCAATGGGAACATGATATAATGCCATAATAAAACCTGATAAGCTCAGAATGGATCTAAATGAGGTTTTTATGCTTGTGTCAACATGGCCAAAAAACTTGCTTTCTGTCACATCGAAGTAGCAGTGATAGTCTACAGAAAAGAACTGTGTGTGTGTGTGTGTGTGTGTGTGTGTGTGTGTGTGTGTGTGTGTGCGTGTGTGTGTGTGTGTGCGCGCGCATGTGTGAGAGCACCTTGTTTTTATATCCTGCTGGGGACTAAGTAGGGAACTAAGGTTTTTACATTTTTAATTAAAAGTATTTTATTTTTTTTTTATTTTTTGCAATGTAAAAATGCAGTGAGGGGTAGGGTTGGGGAAGGGTGTTAGAATATATGGTTTCTGAGTATCCATTACGCCTGTGCAGAATCCCTACAAGGATTGCAAACCAGACAGTTCCATGAAAGATGCAGAAATAATGTTTCATGCTAATGTTTTGAGAACATCATTAAAGACCAAAGAACATTCTACAGACATTCTATTAATTTTATTAGAAGAATATCAATAGCTTTGTTATTACTAGAATATATTATTAAGCATTGACATCTTGATGTTACATTTATCATTGACATTTTCTGTAAAGCTGCTTTGAAACAGTCTGTATTGTGACAAGCACAATACAAATAAACTTGACTTGACTGAGAGGCTGTGTTAGTGTTAAAGTGAGTGAAGTAGATCTGTTATCTCCAGCTGACACACGGTCGATCTCACAGTAGGCTATAACATGCACCTTATACATTCATCAAAACATCAACATACCAGAGCCATCAGGATGATGTAGGTGTGGATTCTCTGTCTGTTTGACCTTTTTTTTTAAGTCTCATGCTGGATAGGAAGGAAACGGCCTCCATTCCCTGCTCCTCCTCTTCCTGTATCTGTGTGTTTCCCTTCTTCTGCCCAGATCATCCTGAAATTTATTTTTACAATTTTTATGATGCCCTTTCTCCATTGATCTGTGGAAACTCCACAGATGTGTCTGCCTGTGTTCTACAATAATCAAGACGTACTGAACTATAGTCATTTATGGACTTCTCGGAGAAGATAAAAGGAACATTTTGATAATGCAGCTCTGATGAAAAGGGAGAATTCACAACAACAACAGAAAATAATAATAATATTGCATTACATTTGAACAACCTTGCATGGCTTTATTCGTTTTAGAGAAAATAAGTTATGAGAGAATTTTCATTTTAGGGTAAACTACTCCTTTAAGACTTCCATGTCAAGTGCCTACTGATTAGAAACCACAGAAATACCAAAACATTTCCATGATATGAAACTTCCTTTTCCTCCTTAACTTTCTGCTTTTAGACCAAACTGAACTACCATTGTCCTCAATGGAAGCCTATTTCTGCACATAAAAAAAAACAAACAAAGCATAATTATGGAATAAAATGCAATTAAATAAAAAGTATAAATAATGACTTAAGTGGAAATTATGATATACCAAGTCATAATTATGACATAAACAGTCAAACGTTAGACTACATTAGAATTATGACTTTCATCTCATAATTTACATCTCGTGAATATGATTTAGTATGTAATAATTTTGATTTCTTAATTTCTTCATTTTTACATTTTTGTCATAATTTTCTGAATTTGGACTTTTATGTCTTAATAATGACATTTATGTCATAATTTAATCTTTTTATCTCTTATTATTCTTTAAAAATAATATCTATGATTTACTAAATTATTTTTCCTATGTGGTGGAAATGTACATCTATTCTTGTCAATATAAATGAGATCAAATAAAAAGGAAAGCTGTGTGAGTGATTCAGAACATTGATATTTGTTTAATGTCTTAATATCCTCAAACACATCCAGTTTAGGTCAATCAGCATTTCTGACAGTCAACATTACACTGTAAAATGTTCTGTGCTTCACAGATGTATCTTGCTTCTGGGGTTTGAGCTCAGCGTGTGACATTTATTACTTGCCAGTGGTTCCCAACCTGGTTCCTGGAGACACACCCCTCAAACACTACACATTTGGCATCTCTTCTTTGTCCGACACACCGAGCTCAGGTGGAGTCTCTACTAATGACCTGATGAATTGAATCAGATGTTTCGATTAAGGTGACATGGAAAACCCGCAGTGTTGGAGGGCCTCCGGAACATGGACATAACTACTACTTATGCAATTTATGCACTTTCACATAAGCCACTGTGATAAGAAAGCTGCACGGATCACTGATGTAACTCACATCCGCGCATGCAGAGACATCACTGGGTGGAAACTGAACGTTAGTGAGAAACATGCTCTTATAAAATCTGCCAGTCACATAAACACACACATTAGCTTGTTCATTGCCAAGGAAACAGTAAAATACAAAAAAATAAAACAACAACAACAATGTGTCTATCAGTTATGAGAAGAACATATTTTAAACTATATTTTATACATATTTAAGGCAATATTAAAAGCTGTGTTTGAGTGAAATCAGAAATGTCCAAACTGCAAGCACAACAATTAAATATAAATAAATATTCAATTATATTCAACTAGACTTCCACAATGGAGATCCAGGTTCTACCTTTAAATGCTGAAAACCATCCGGAAATTGGCACAAATGTAAAATGTAAAAAAACTTAGTATAATCTTAACTGGCATCGGAGCCTTCTGATCAAATAAAACACAGAGCATTTCTCTTTTACTGCATAGTAAACCTCAATTTGCTATTGGAGCTCTGCAGCTCTATATTGTGAGAGTGGAATGCAGGCATACACACCCTTGCCATTTCTGTAAAATATGGCTTTAAAATACTCAAACAAAAGAGTTTTTCGGCGGTTTTGAACACTGGGTTGTTCACCCTGCCAGTAAAGATTAACAATCGAGACATCTGACCCTTTCAAAAAGGACAAATGTCTGGAGAACACACATACTGAACCCTGCAAGAGCACTAAACACTCCTGTAATGCATAGAAAAATAATTAAAGACACTTAATGGAGAACAAATAAAATCCAATTCGTTTTTAATTTGATACATATAGGCTATGTCTTTTAATTTCTAGTAGCTACAATAAGAATAAGCACTTTAGAAAATTCAAGTTTGTCTAAGGCACATGTACAGTAGTGTGTTTTTCAAAGGCGTAGTAAAAAAGACCATAAAATGTTACACTGCTGCGTTTTCGTTGTCCGACAGTTTTATGACCTGACACCTGCTTCACCGGGGAATGACATATTTATATACTTCAGTGAAGACTATCAGTAAAATCACCATTAGGAGCTCGGTGCAACGTGCAGATCCATGCATGACTATAGGGATATAGCCTAGGTCAGAAAAACAGAAGCTGGTTTGTGCCTGTGACGTATGAAGTGCTGTGCTCTGGTCCTGTTGCGCGCAGAAGACTATAAAACCGCGCGCGCGTGGAGAGAGCAGCACCTCTCCACCTGAACCGACCTGAATGAGACAGACGCTCCACGGAGGAAAACACTACAAGTACATTTAGACATTTATTAGCTGTACAAATAGTTGCTTAAATGGTTGGCCAGATGTGGATGTTATAATCTTGTGGTTTTCTTGAAGAAAAACGATGCGGATTATGCGCGCACCGCAACACAACGCCTTGTAGTGAACTCATTTAAGCTGGAACCGGGGATGAAGGTGATGTGCTGGCTCTTGATGTTGGATCTTAGACAAAGAGACATTGAGTCATCTAATCTTTATTGATCACAGAAACGGAGAAGAGTCTGATCAATTAGTGGAAGTGCTTCTGAAACCCAGAGGACCGCGCACTGCGTTCGAGGTAGGGTTGCTAAGAGTGAAGCATTGCTTAAATCTGTGGCCGAATTAAGCCTAATACTTTGCATGGCATTTAGTGGAAATAGTCGTGTTATCAACTTTAATTCCAATTGCATTTTTTATTTCTGTGAAAACTTTACCTATTGCAACAAAGGCATGTGAGCTGTTTTGATTGGTGTGATCATCTACTGCAAATAAGAGAGCTAAATTTACACTTTGATTAATGCTAGTTTAAACATATAAAAATGTTGTTAGTTTGTCCATAAAGGCAGTAAATCACAGTGACTTTCTAGAGCTGAATTTCTACATAGATATTTCATAATTAACCATTATATTACATTTATATTTAAAAAAATGCGAAAAGAAGTTCTGTAAGGAATTTCCATGAGTAATTTTAGGGGTGAAGTGACTCGAGCTACAGCTATCGATTGATTGATTGATTGATATATAAACTCTATTAAAATGACAATGCTTGAATGCAATGGTTATTCCCTCAGCGAACTGTTAAGTGAAAATTCGCACCCAGTAATTCGTAACTATTAAAATGTTTGAAATCGTATATTAGCCTATATATAGGCCTAATTGGCGAATAGGACCACCCTGCACAAAGAGATCTGCACGTGCACCATAGATGATTCGCAAGCTGAGCAAGGGCTCGTGATTAAATAGAGCGTCTACCGTACTATTTTACAGCTGGCCCAAAGATGCGAAGCGTGTGGCATAGAAGACAAGTTAACTATTCACCTGTGCGGGGAAATGCGGACGGGTCATATTAATTAGTGTCCACTGGACTGTTTGTACTCATAACAGTGACATCGTTACCCTTTGTTTCGATTTAAGGTCCAGCGCATTTCTGAGGCTGTGCTTTATTTGTGCAACACATTTGTGTCGCTCTGCTCACTTTGCACGTCTCATATCCAGCGCAAGGGCCACTTAAAAGTCAAGGTCATGCAACCCATAAACAACAACTACATTGTTTATGCAATGACAATGCGATATGAATATACATGTTTTTGAAACACGAAAAAATGCCAAATAAGTGGGGAAAAGCCTTTGACATTTTTGTTGGGGTTGTTGTTGGGGTAACAAACTTTTATTCTAATGTCTATGGGGAAAAAAAGAAAGAAAAAAAGGGGTACAAGTAGAAGTGCTGCATGTCAGAAAATAGGCTAAAATTTAACAACCAAATGCCCTAGAAGAAAAAAAAAGGTGCTTATTTTTTAGATCTTCATAAAACCATTAATGCACTCTACAATATGCTGATCTGACGTGAAAAAAAAATATCTCTAAAACATCATCTTTTACCCCAAAGAACCATTGATGAACCTTTATTGTTAGGATTGAAAATCTTGTTGAGCCTCCGTCTTATTCTTATGAATTATACTGAATTTGGAAGGTATTTCCAAGTCAACATTCTCTCAGAATTGTTCAATTCAAGTTTTAATCATGTTTTATGATTTTTCTGTGCACTAATAATATCTGTACAAATGCAGCTCAGTGCATTGTGTTTGAAGGAATTTTCCATATAGATTTTCCCATATTTCGATTCAAGCATTGCATTGTGTTAAAGGAATATAATTGATAAACTTATCACATAATGTCTTTTTTTTTTTTGTATGGATTTTTAGTCAAACAAGCAAGTTTAATTTCTTATTTTAAACATCATGGTGCTGAGATAAACCACTTTTTGTTCATTTTGTTCTTTATAGCCCTTTGATGACTCAAAAATCAGCGGTTCCTTGCCAAATCGGTGCCTGTATCTAAATATGGCAACCCAGGGGTCCATGTGCAACACCTCGATCTCAGACTACGCAAACCAGTCCAATGAATTCAATAATACTTTTCACCAACTGAATGGGAGCTCGATGGCCGAGGAGGACAGCACAAAGATTCTGGCCGTTATCTACCTCGTGGTGTTCGTTGTGGGTTTGACGGGCAACTCTCTGGCCATATTCGTGGTCCTGCGCTACACCAAAATGAAAACGGTCACAAACATGTACATTTTAAACCTGGCAGTGGCCGACGAGCTGTACATCCTGGGACTTCCATTTCTCACCGCCCACAACATGCTCGGTTACTGGCCCTTTGGCAACTTCCTCTGTCGTATTCTGATGTGGACAGACTCCATCAGTCAATTTACTAGCACATTCTGTCTGACAGTAATGAGCATTGATCGCTATATGGCTGTGGTGCATCCTATCCGCAGCGCACGGTGGCGGCGGCCCAGAGTTGCCAAGGTGATAAATAGCATGGTATGGGCACTGTCCTGTCTGCTAACGCTGCCAGTCATCATTTACTGTGACGTTCAGCCGGAGCTCAACACCTGCAACCTGAGCTGGCCCGAACCGCGTGATGTGTGGTCGACCGCTTTCATCCTCTACACCGCAATGCTAGGTTTCTTCTTCCCACTTATGGTTATCTGTCTTTGCTACCTGCTCATTGTAATCAAGGTAAAGTCAGCTAGTGCGCGAGCGGGACTCTCCAAACGCGGCAGGTCTGAGAAGAAAGTGACGAGAATGGTGGTGATCATCGTGGTGGTGTTTGTCCTGTGCTGGCTGCCGTTTTTCATCATCAACATCCTCAACCTGATCAGCACCCTCCCGGAGAACAGCCTCATGACCGGCATCTACTTTCTCACCGTCATCCTGACCTACGTCAACAGCTGCGCCAATCCTCTGCTCTACAGCTTTCTGTCGGACAACTTCAAGCGGAGCTTCCAGCAAGTGTTGTGCATCCACAAGGTCAACGGGGTCAGCAACGGTCACCCTGGTCGTGAGCACCTCTGCAGGAACCAACAGAACGAGGCCTTCTTCCCTCCAAGGAGCTTTGATTTCAACAACCATGTCCAGACCTATCAGGTAAGGGCCTTTGATTATTAAACACATCCTTAGAATCCTCTTTAAAACAATGGAGCCACTTAGAATGAAGACCAGGGTCAATGTCAGTGTTAAAAAAGGTCATTGCGAATGTTTATCTCACAATTCTGACTTTATAACTCATTTATGTGAGAGGATTTTTTTCTTCTCAGATTCTAATAGGAAAACTCTCAATTCTAGCTTTATTTCTCAGAATTGCAAGTTTACACCTCAAAATGTAGATTTATTTTTATTTTTTATATGGGACATACACTGCGAGAAATATAGTCGAAATTGTGAGATGCAATTGTGAGATGCAAAACAACCCAGAATTGTGAGATACAAACACATTGTTGTGTTATAAAGTCAGAATTGTGAGACATAAATTTGCAATTAGTCAGAAAATAGTCAGTTTTTGGAAATGGATTTCATAACTGACAATTGTGAATTTATATTCACAATTCGGAGAAAACAATTTCGTATTGCAAAATATAAGCTTAGGATTGTGAGTTTGTATCTCGCAGTTTCAACTATTTTTTTTTCACAATTGCAAGTGCATATCCCGTAATTCGTACTCATGATTGCGAGTTTATCACACAATAAAAAAAAAATCTAATTCACATGTAAATTCACAATTGTGTGTGTGTGGGGGGGGGGGGGGGGTCAGAATTGTGGAATAAAAAAAAATTGCAATTACTTTGTGGCAGAAATGGGCTTATTTAAACAAACGACTAAAAATGAAATAAAAATAAAGCTAACAGGAATATTTACAGAAACCAATAAAAAAGTAACAAAGCACATAACATTACAACCAATTACTAAATTGAAATCAATTCTAATTTAATTTATATTTAAATTAATTTGGAATTGGCTACTCTAACAATGAAGTTTTTTTAATTTCTAATTAAAATTTTCATGTCTTTACTCATCTGCCTATGAATTTGATTCTGATTATTTTCAATGTCTTTGTAACCTTCACTGACAAACCAGCATTCAGTAGTTTCTCTAAGGCCTTCATTTTTATCACATATAGCACTATGACAAAAGAGGGAAGGATGTTCATCGATAATGGTCATAAATGTCAGGCTTATCAGAGCAAACAGCAGAGAACATCAAATCACTAAATCTTCTCCAATCAAACAGGTCTGGCCCAACACACCTCAGTCATCAGATTATGAAACCTTGTCCTCAAAGAAGTGATATAGATCATAAACACAAAACAACCAGGTACATGTTCCTTTCTCAGGCAGCGTCAACATTTCAAACATTCTAATTAGAATACATTTAGAATGTTGAGAAACATGGAGGTTTTGAATGCTGGTATATGTCATAGCCTTATAAAACAACATTTCTATTAAATGTTCACTATTGCATAATGGACTCTAGAACACTGCTGGAGGCATGTAGATTTCAACTGGTTGTTCTGTGCATAAATGCCCCTTAAAAGTAGATCTGAAGGAAAACAAATACTCAGATTACATCTGAACTGCATTTGAAGAATAGATTCTTAGAACTGTTGCTGCAAGGCTTAAGGCTTTATTCCTTCTATTGTTTTTGCTTTCTGAAATCCTATACCTACCTTTTCCTTTTCAGTCCATTGGTTTGAAGGCTGAAGCCTGCGATAAATTGGAAAACCACCGACCTGGACCACAGCCAAGTAGCCAGTCCATATAAATTAAGAAAGTTGGATGGATTTTTTTCCCCCTTTTAACACACATATTCTTTTTGTTCCGAGTTGGACGTCCAATCAAAAGTCATTATGACATGGTCAAAATATATGGCTTTATATAAAGTAATTGTTGTCTATGCCTAGAGCAAACACTCTCTGGTGCACAAACACAATACATTTCCATATAAAAATCACTCTGTGATGAGAAGATATCAGTGATGTTATATATAACTGTAAATATGTATAATAATGGCAAATGGTTCATCATTTTGTTCCGCATGACTGAATGAAACTGGGAAACTGTTCATCCTCCACATTTGGATCAATTTGGACAATTGAGAGAGAAAGAGGCTTCTGCTGTTACATTTTGATGGACATTGCTAATTCGGTGGTGGTTCTGAACATTTTCCCTTTCGAACAAGTTCTCCTGGTGGTTTTCTGCATTTCAAAGCTGGGTGAAATACAAGGTTTGGTGGAAATGCCAAACAGCCTGTTTATTAAAGGCAGAATGTCTAATTTATGATGGATGAAGATTCTTGAAGCTAAAGCAATGGCCAAAACATCCTGAGAGCAGCAACAAGCTGCTAAGGCAGATATCAAGATTTGTATTTTTTTCTTTAGTCTGGGTTGATAAGATGTACCTGTGTTATGTTACCTTCGTCTTGATGTTGTTTGTATCATTCCTAATAAACCTGGATTTACAGGATTACGATAAGTTTCAAATGGAAACAGGGGAATCTTGTATGTTATGTATGTTATTAGATTATTATGTGCTGTATATAGTAAACAAGACTGTAAAGTGAATTACTTTCAATAGAGGTCCAGGCAAAATGGTTTATATTAACCTGCTAATCACACTTTCAGAGGTCTACAAGTATAAACAGCTGCTTACAAGTACATTAAACAGTGTATTAAACATCTGCTTACAAGTACATTAAATAGTGTATTAAACAGATGCTTACAATGATTCAAAAAAAAAAAAAAAAAAAAACTCCATCCTTTAACATTTTATGACTTGTTTATTTATATATAATATTTTTATTTGACAAGTCACCTTTACATCATCAGATTCCTTATTTGTGTCCAGGGCCAGAAGGTCAGCAGATTTTCCATACTATATTGGCTTTAGATTTACAGAGTCTGTACTCATTAATAGACACTTCTGGGTCAGTTTAGCCAATTATCAACTATAGCCCCCAGAAGAAAAACAAAGAGGCACACAGAAGGGACAATACTCAAAACGAGATAAGTATGCAGACAAAATTTTACATAGACA
Source organism: Carassius gibelio (assembly GCF_023724105.1). Lineage (NCBI taxonomy): Eukaryota > Metazoa > Chordata > Actinopteri > Cypriniformes > Cyprinidae > Carassius > Carassius gibelio. The sequence goes on from NC_068398.1 coordinate 7,324,027, forward strand.
AGACTGTCAGCTTAGACAAAATTATGTTTCTTCATCAGAACAGATTTGGAGAAATGTAGCATTATATCAGCAGTGGATCCTCTGCAGTGAATGGGTGCCGTCAGAATGAGAGTCCAAACATCTGATAACTCACCACTCCTTCAGTTAACATGTTGTGATTAGAAAAGCTGCATCTCTGTAAGAAACTATCATTTTAACTTTAAACCATTTTTTCTGACCAAAAAAAATTAAAGTTGATAATCCATTGTCTAGTGAAAACAATTTTTTATTCCCTCTTATTTTCTCACATCAAAATCCACCAACATATTTGTTTAAACTATTTTGGGGCGTTTTTTTATTTTATTTTACAGGTTGCATTTTATTTTATTATTGATTTTTTTGCATGTAAACAGTTTTTGATCTTCTATTTCAGACAAAATTATTTTTCACTGGAGAAAGCAATAAATATAAATAGGGGACTTTGCCCGGAAGCAACGGTTTGAAGTAAAAAAAAAAACATCTTGATGGATTTGTCTCTTACAAACATGCAGCTTTTCTCTTCACCAGACTAAATGATGGACTGGAGTGGTGTGGGTTACTTGTGGATTATTGTAATGTTTTTATCAGCTGTTTGGACTCTCATTCTGACGGCACCCATTCACTGCAGATGAACTATTGCTGAGCAGGAGATGGAATGATACATTTCTTCAAATCTGTTCCAATAAACAAACTCATCTACATCTTTGATGGCCTGAGGGTGAGGATATTTTGAGCAAAATTACATTCAGAGGGTGTATTTCTCCGACTAAGAAAATGAGTCCGCTGCAAGATCAGTTCTGGTTTTACATGACATCTTTATCCAGTCAGCAAAAAGATCCAAAAAAGACCAGATCCCTTCTTTCCACTGCTTTTCTAAAATGCTATGGTGAAGTAAGAAGGTTTAACAAATGCAAAACATTTCTATTAAATGGTTACTGTTGTACTTTGTACTGTATAAATACCATGCCCTTTCTGGCATGCAGGCAAACCTATAGATCATCCCGTCTTTACAAGTGCACCATTTACTCTTTCATTTTTTCCTTCTCTTAAAATGTTTCATTATGCCGAACAATACTCCTTATAATCATTGTTTATTGTTGGTGTATTATCAACAGGTTCTGGCTGTTAGTTTTTCAGGTCATATGCGTTCAGTGTTTGTTTTGAGTTCAGTCACTCATTTGCCACTAGCTGTAGTGGACTTGTCAATGTTAGAACCAGACACAGCCTTGACAAACCAGTTTCAACACAGTGTCGTTCCACTCTCTATCTCTTTGTCAACATGCCCCCTTTTCTCTCCGTTTTGCCGTCTCTACCCGCATGTTGATGTTGTTTACTGACAACCCATCTCTCAGGGTGCAGGAGGTTACAAACTCTCAATGTCAAAGCAGAGGACTCAGCATGCACTGAAAAAAAAGTGCTTTAAATTGAAATAACTGTAATCAGTAAAGATGTATCAACATCATTATTCCTCCTAGTCTTCAGTAAAATGATTCTGTCAGAACATTTGTTCCCATTTATTTAATGTAATGAAGTAAAATATTTAAAGTGACCAAATTGGTGATTCTATGCATGCACATGATTCACATGCTCATTTTTACCTGACCCCCGCAAGCCTGCTAAGTAATAACACACAGCAGCATACTAAGCAGTCATTCCCTAATGATTGAGTTAGAAAATCTCCTACTGTTCAATATCTCCCATTTCTCAAAAACACATACAATAACATTTAAATCTAATATTGAATTTACATTCAACATTCACTCTCACCATTGATTCCCATGCAAAGCATGCTGGGAATTATGCATCCCCTGGCCAGTTTCAGTTAAAAATCAAAATGATACATCTAGTCCAAACACAAACTGATTACTGTGCGCTGAATGCAAATTAATTATGTTTAATTTGACAAAATGTAAGGGTTGTGCTAGCTTATTTTCTGAAGAAGAAAAAAAAATGTAAGTGCACTCAACTGGTGCTACGTGAAACGAAGTCGAATGAAATACAGTAAAACAATATACAAAATACTCCAAATATAAATGTGTCAAGTACATATAGTAAAACAAATCTAAACAGAAGGAATTTCCCTTTGCTTAATGTCTGTGTGAAGTGTTGTTGTTGGTTAGTCCTGTGGTGACGTGTTGCTGAGTGAAGTAAAGCAGAGAGACTGTGTTGTTCACAACCTAAAGTACTACCAAACAATTTGTCAATCTCAAAAACACTGTAGAAAATCAGATTTAAGAAGTAGTTCACTCAAAAATAAAGGCCTGCTGAAAATGTACTCACTATCACAAGTCATTAATCAGAACAGATTTGAAGAAATTTGGCATTACATCATTCACTCACGAATGAATGCTCTGCAGTGAATGGGTGCCGTCAGAATGAGAGTCCAAACAGCTGATAAAAACACATTTTCTTACAAACATGCATCTTTTCACTTCACAAGACATTATCTGATGGACTGTTTGGTCTCTCATTCTGACGGCACCCATTCACTGCAAATATATTTTCAGCAAATTTAGCTTTTTTTTTGAGGTGAACTATTCCTTTAAGCATTTTTAAGAATTGTGAATTAATGCAAACAGGAGAGGCTTGTTACATAACTGTGAACATAATTGTTACATAAAGAAAGCGAAAAAAAAAATCTGAAGCTAACAGACCAATTATCCTGGTCAATTTGAACTCTTTTAAAGTAATAGTGGAACCGCCCTGCAAGAGAAAACTGCGTTTCGTCACCTGAGCTCTCTCTGAGCACACAAAGGCGGATATGGGAGTGAACATAGTTTTCCAGTCTCCTTTAAACCCAGTTGTTTTTAAATTGGCTAATTTAGCGAAGCCCCACTGATAATACAATTTCAAGTACCATTCAGCAAATAAGACTTTTTACCTTCCCTTCATGTGATTTGAAAAGAAATGGGATTGTAGGTTATTTTGGGAAGCTGTTAGCAAATTGCATTTGCCTGAATGGATGGAATCGGAAAACCGCTTGAGCCATCCAACATCTGGCCTTTCCCAAAATCACATTTGGCATTCATTCTCATGCTGAACTTTACCTGAAGGTCAGAAGACCGAATAAATGCGTCTCAGGTTTCTGTTTCAGTATTGTAAAGAATATCTGATAAATGCTTTTTTGACTCCACTAATCAAAGCAAAAGTTCAAAGTGTTTTGAAGACCGTTAAAGCAAATCGTTCTGAGAAATCATTGCTATTTTCCAAGCAGAGTTTGAACCTATTAATGACAAAGTGCCAAATACCAGGAGGTCATACATCAATAAGCATGTCCATCAAGAGCCGTGGCACTTCCTGGAAACAATTTTCCCCTCATAGGAAATAATCCCATTACATTTTGTCAAGCACTATTTGGTCAGTGCATTAGGGTCTACATACATGTGATTATAATGTTGTGGAAAATTACTGCTGTGAAGAGTTCGAGGACTTTAAAATAGAGCATTATAGAGGGGGGAAAAAATGATTAAATTACTGAGTGCAACAAGAGGTGGGCGCACTTCAGATGAAGGGACAGGATGCATTTAATCCTGGACTGAACGGTCTGACATGAAAAACAACAGGAAAAAAAAAAAACGAATTTGATCATTTCTGTTTTCATCTCAACAAGAACTGAAACATAACATGCCACTGTTTTTCCTCAAATAAAACGTATTCAAGCAAGCAAATGTGTTAACATCCAACTGCAAGTCAAAATACACCTCTGTTTACCACACTTACTATTTACACTGTAATGGAGCCTATATAAATGTAAGCAGAAAAAATGTTGTATGTAAACATAACTATCTTTTCATGCACTCAAACAGGCAACATCTGTTTGATTTTATGTTCGTTTTGTATTGTAAGAAAAGTGATGCATTATTTGTGGTGTAAAAAGTTTTAGATGTAGAAAATAAAGACAAAAATAAATGTTTTTATTTATTTCAATTATTAAAATAATTCTGTGGTATTGTTGTGTGCCCTTATACTATTTAATTTAATGTTATGCAATGTAATTTAATTGAAAATTGTAAGCTAAATGTATAATTAATTATTCTGAATTGAACTGAAGGGTTTCAAGTGAGCAAGTGAAAGCTGTATGTACAATTAATAACTCTGGATTTAATTTAATCTGTGGTATTGTTGTGTGCCCGAATTTAATTTAATTTAATTTAATTTAATTTAATTTAATTTAATTTAATTTAATTTAATTTAATTTAAGTGAGCACTGTAAAAGGGCATGCATACTTATAATAAACCTTGGCAGCTCACAGTAATTATCTGACAGTGACATCTAGTGGCCATCAAAAGACTAACTGTCAAAGCAAACATATTTTAGTCAGCTTCTGTCTTTTTTTCCCCTCTTAGTGAAGATGAAGAATTCTGTAATTTTCTCAGTTACTTAGTTGCCAGCCACAATTAAAGTAACACAATCAGAGACAGCAAGGTCGTCAGATGGCCAATGAGTCTACCGACTTCTTATCTCTGACGTCACAACATAGAAACTGAATAATCACTGTCAGACACATTCACTTGATTTCAATGAATTCATGGAAGATGCTTTTCTTCCAAAATGTTTACTTTCTATGATAGCTTTTCATCTTTTTGCACAAAGTACCAGGGCAACTGAATATCTAGACTGATTATCATACACTTCATAATATTCATGCACATTATACAATACTGGATTGAACAGCCGTATCAAACAATGTCAGTGTTGTAAACGGTATTTAAATTCTGTTTCATCTTATAGTATGTAAAAATGCCATAAAACAATGTTACTGAGAGGACTGGAATAAATAAATTATGGCTGACAGTGACATCTAGTGGTTAGAAGTGCAAACATTTCAATTTATACTTGCATCTATTTTGTATCTACATTAATATGACTAACAGATACTAACACTGTTGCTGGTAGCTACCATACGTTATTTGATCAGTTTGATCATCAGTGTCACTGAATGGATGATAAGAAGAGGTATAATCCTTTTACTACATTTTGAACGGCAAGACTCTGAGAGAGGAAGCGGTTTCGAAGAAAGGAAAGACCGTGTCGGTGAAGGTGGTTGTGAATGTGTGTAGACGTGTGTTAGTTACAGGATCGGAGAACAACACCATTCCTCTGTCATAGTCCAGATACACTCTCACACACTCAAGACCCTGTTCAACAGGAAAACCGGACCTTATATAAAGTCCGTACTGCACACTCCACACGTCCGTGTCAAAGAACTCACGTCCCTTCCTTTGGTTCGACGCTGTCGTTACTCCAAGAATCCAGTAGGAATTCCCTTCAACCTCCACGTCCCAGCAGTGTGTTCCCGAGTTAAACCCCTCCGAACCCAGAACACAGGGATAGCTGTCCAATCTCTCTGGGTTATCAGGAAGCGGTTGTTTGTTCCAGCGGTCTTTCACACTGGTCAGATCATCAGAGAGGACGAGAGATGGATGAGCCGTGTTTGGATCCAGAATCACAGGAGCTGATGAGACACAGAACAATCAACAGATGCTTTTAATCTGATGTTCATGTAATGATCAAGAGGGAACCTAACACAGATTTTTCTATGTTAAAAATATTCCAGAATATGTCATGTCCAGTGTATGTTTAAGAGCACAGATGGTCTTCAGACTCACTGTATTGGATGATGTCCTGCATCTTCTTCCAGACTCTGAAGGGAAGGTTCCCCAAGTATCGTGGCACATGAATCAAGGCTCCAGAAGGAGTCTGTGGATCCGGCTCTGATGGGATCTGGACTCTGGAAGAACATTCAGGATCAGAAATGACCTTTGACTTCAGAAGCAGAGAGACCAGAGACACCAGGAGATCACTCACCTTTCCATTGAGACTGGAAACTCCTGCAGAACAAACACACCATTGATCATCAACAACTCAATCAATCAATCAATCAATGATCTGAAGTCAGACCTGTAGAAAGGAGATGTCATTGGCTTCCATCCTCTCCTCTGTGTCTTTGATTGTGTGTGAAAGAGCTGAGATGTGTCTGTTGATCTCCTCCAGCTTCTCCTTCATCATCTGCTTCTTCTGCTCCTCTTCCTCCCTCAGTGCAGCGATTGCATCTTCTTCTTCATCTCTGAGAAACTGATGAAGCTTCTCAAACTGCAGTTTAATCTGACGCTCTGTGTGCTCAGCTTGAGACTGAAATCAAACCACATTCTCTTCAATCATCTCAGTCTACACACATCACATCATTTACACAAAGGTTTTGTTTTACACCAAGATTTTCAAGATATTTGAGTTGCTATAGACTCCCATTTGTTGTACTTCATAGGTTCGGGTTATTTAACAGTGTAGATAACAGTAATTTCTTGCATTTCTTCTTTATTTGGCTGTAGGGTTGCAGAACCTCAGAGACTTTAATCTACATTTCTTTTTTTTTTAAATCTTCCCGGAATTTCTGGAAGGTTTCAGTAAAATGTTTTGGACATTTTCCACCCCTTTGCAACCCTTGTTGTGAGCATGTTTCGCCTTCACATTTGCTACATCTTGACCACTTCCTTCCCTTCAATTGTTTCACTCAGAATGGTTACACGTAGAATACAATGTTCTGTGTGAATGAAAAATAGATTTTCATATTTATGTATGGCATCATTTTAAATGTCTCCGGTCAACAATCTTTTCATCCCACAGTAGTAAGCTGAAAGGTAATACAGATTTAAGCATTTAGGAATACTGAACCAGCTTTCCAAGATGTAAACTTCCAAATTCTAGGATCCTGTTCAGTGCCAAATCCAGTTGTTGAATGTTTTGTTGTGGTCTGGGTATTTAAGGCTCAGGGTCTTTCTGTAAACATATGAGTCTTTAGCATTTAGCATGTGTGTTTCACACACATTCAACACTATGTGTTTTTTTCATGTTAGGTGTGCATCTTCTCTTTTTATTTGTCAAGAACATCAAATGTAGTTCAGTCCCCCATCCCATTTTTCCTGAATACATTTCCTTAAACACTGTCAAAAAGTAAAAATCAGAAGTAAACCAGGCTTGCCCTGGTCAAATCATTCACTGAGAAACAACAACCAATATTTGGTTGCACAGCTGGCAGAAAATGGCTTTTCAGTATTTATTTGAGCTGCTTATGTGTTTTCAACTGAGCTGAGTTATTGCTTTAATCTTGATTTTAAAAAAAAAAGAAAAGTGGTTGTTTTCTTATTCTTTACATGACACCCCATGCTGCACTCCCTGTTTAAATAATTGATTAGACTGTTTCCTCACCTTGATGTGTTGAACTGTTTTCTCAAATTCCCCTCTAATGTTCTCTTTGTGTTTAAGTTTCACTTGTAAGGATTTCAGTGCTATATTTAGCTTCTCCTAGAATTCAAGGAAATGAAAACACAAAACGGATCAGCTGCTGAGAAAACACATGAATATGATAACACATTATATGGGATCGAAAGCTAAGCCTACTCAAATAAAGAAATGTGCATTTCTCCTACCTTATACGATGAAACCTCTTCACTGATGGGTCTGAATTTGTGGTTGTCGTGTGTTTGTGAATCTCTACACACTAAACACACCGGCTGTTTGTCCTCCAGACAGAAGAGTTTGAGTTTCTCACCGTGTGAACTGCAGATCCCCTCAGATCCTGACGAACACTTCTCGTTCCTCTCCTTCAGAAACGACTCACACACGTTTCTTAACACAAGATTAGTTGGAGGATCATCCCTCGAGGATCTTCTCCTGCAGACAGGACACTCCTGAGCGTCCTTGGTTCTCCAGAACCGTTGAAGACACTCTTTACAGAAACTGTGACTACATGATAAAACAACAGGATCCTTAAAGATTTCATAACACACAGGACAGTTAAGTTCTTCCACAAATAGTGAATCCATCTTTACTCTTTCTTCAACAATCGAACCTTTACTTTCACTTTCAGAATGATGCGTTTAAAAAAGGAATGACCACGAGACAAGTCAGAGAAAAAGACTTCTCAAAAATCCCTTTTGTAAGGGTTTCACTTCCTTATCAACTAATCACTGATACTTTGTTGCTCTAGTCAAGACAATAGGGTCTGTGTGGCAGAAAAGAGTAAAAATAAGTGTTCCACAGGTCAGAAACGTCAGCATTTCTTCAGGTTAATGTGATTAAAATATATTCAGAGAGAACATATGATGATTAAAAAAACCTCAAGGCACTTTATTTGCTATTATTTGTTATGCAATTTAGCATTAGGTGGTGAAAGCCCTTTCTGAAACGAGATGACTAATAAATCATTGACTCAAATGATTCATCTAAAACAGTGAGTCGTTCAGGACCTATCCAATGGATGTGAATGGAAAAAAAGTTGTTTATGTAGAAGATTAGCATAGCAAATATACCCAGGCTTAGCTAGCTCACTTTACTAGAGAGTCTGTTCATTTTAGACATTTATGAGTTATGAATAAAGTGTAAGTGGGACTGTAAAATGAACAAACTCTCTCCTACAGTTTAAGTTTAAGCTCAGCAGGACTGTGGCTCTCTGGGAACAGAGTTTGACGTCCCTGGTGAAATCTGTTGTTTGCTCTTTTGCTCCCCTTGCTGCTCAAACTCCTCCATCACAACCTTTTTTCTTCCTGGATTTACTGCTTGATCATGTTTGCAGGACTATATTCTTTTGGTAGCTCTGGTATCTGGTAACCAAATTCAGTGTATTCAAGCTGCACAGATACATTGTGATCTTAACTAAGGAAATATTAAAATCAGGAGAGGCTTGGTTACGAAATAGGAAATACATATAAACAAACATATCACACTTCCTTTATGTTGTTGAAGTCAGTTAAACTCGGCATTGCACTACTGCTTTCATACATGCTGTCATAAATTACAGAATCAGTATGAAATGTGATGAATGTAAATGATTTCTATTCAGAATTCATAATAACAAAAAAAGCACATCTTGTGTTTATGAGAAAGTGACAGACATGGCTATTCTGTAATACAACGGAAACCTAACAGATCATTAAAAACTAACAGATCTCCCCTTATTTATATTAATCCTGTGCAAAAACATGAAATAACTCTTAATTTCAACATTACTCCTAGAGGCTGAAACAAAGCATGCTGGGAACTAAAAAACAAGCTTGACAAATTGGTCTTCAAACAAATCTAATTATAATTAAACAAATTAAGTCAACTTAAATTACTGTAAGTCAACTTATCTATCTATCTACACTGAGAAAAAAAAATATTATAAAAAAAATAAAGTAAGGTAAGGTAAGTGCTTGAAATCAATTTATTTTAGCTACATTTAAATAAACAAATTTTGCTGAAAGTTAGTCAACTAAATTTGTTTATTTAAATGTAGCTAAAATAAAATGATTGCAAGCACTTACCTTAAAGAAAAAAAACTGAGTATAATTTTTTTCTATGAATCTAGGCACACAGGCACATACAGTAGATAAAATGTGTGAAAATAGTAACACTAATACATATAAAGGCTATAAAAATGACTCATAATACCGTATATTTTTCATAAGATCACTAATTACTGCATTCGCTGCTTTTGGCAATTCTATGTCATCAACCAGTTTGTGAATGCAAAGATATTCAAACAACTCTTGCAAAACTAATGGCACGACAAGGCTCAAGAAAACCATACATAGCCTCAAAACATAGGCAGGTCATTTAAAGCCAACATGACTAAAGTAAGACAGAAGAAGCAACTTTAAATCAAAATAAACAACATAAAAGCCAAGAAACAGATGATGCACAAAAATGCGTATGTATGTGTGATAGAGTCCTTCTGGATGAAATTCACTACTATATGCTTTTTTTTGGTACCTAACAACATTAACCTAGATCAAGTCTGATGGACTGAATGAATCTATTTAGCCACCAATCTCAGAAGATGAAGTCGTCATCCGAAGGTTAAAAATCTCCTCCCTTTTTGCTTCCTTTCTTCACCCTCCTCTAGAACTCATACCCACCCTTTTCTCCTTTTCCTGAACTCAGTCTCATCTGGTCTCCAAGGACATACAACATCCAATCTCAAGTCTCACTGATCTCTCATTCTTGTAGGTAAGTTGTAAAGGAAGTAGATTGAATCAGTGTGAGAAAGAGACAAAGAGACAGGAGAGAGATATCAAGGCGATTAGATCTAATCTAATGACCAAGATTTCACAGATATGACAGTGATAATCAATGATTACTATCACTATTGCATTGCCAGTTATTCTTCATATAATTATACATATAGCACAAGTTGCATTCAAATCAGAAAAGCTCTGTTTTCTGCCTCTGTTTGCATCATGTTAGTGTGAAGGACAAAAGAGTCGCGCTGCTGAATTCTTGGGCAAGTCTAATGGAAGTTGATTCATGACTTTAAAACATGAGAATCTCGGTCTATAAGACTCATTGTTTGGCATCAGAGTCCATTAAAAATGCATTTGTAATTAGTTATTTCGTAGCTTGCCTGTCCAACACTAAATGGAAATTGGTTATTGCATTTACGTCAGCGCTCTAGAGCACCCAGATCTCTCAAAAACTCATCGTTCTCATTCAGTTATTCGTCTTTTTTCACTCATCAGATTTATAACACTTAAGTCTCATTTTCTTTATCATTTTCTTTGGGATGCTGATTCTAGAAATAGTGCTCACAACATTTCATAACATGTGGAACAACATTTTAATTGATTATTTGAACTGAGCATCCTCAAATTGGGTAATATTTAATTTTTTAAAGAAAATATATATATATATATATATTTAAGATGTAATATATCTAACATATTTGTTATTTGCGACTTAGCAACCTTTCATAATTGTAAATGTAAACTTCTTAAATGACACCTTAAATTCCTGGTATTGAGGTTGCAGTGGAAAATAAAGCTCTGTTTCCATGACTAAAAGGAAAAGCCGTGCAAAATACTTCACAAACAGAGCATTTCCATGTCGGAAAAAAATTTGGATGCACTGTAGAGATTTGAATGAGTCTTGTCAACATTTTTTTGCTGGCATTTGCATTGGGACTCGAGTAGTCCTCACACCTAAAACGACTGAAAGCCTCACTCTGGACTCTTCCTCTGCGTGCTTCTGTTATGTTCTGCTGTTTTTTGGTTTAAGGAGCTTAGACTATGGATAAGGCCGGAGAAGCTGATTTGGATGATTTGGAAACGGTGGAATATCTGGAGGATATGGAGGATATGGAGGATATAGAGGCTATGAAAGCCATCGAAGCTTACGAATCTGCTCCACCCTACCCAGGCCTTCCAGCAGATTACATGGGAAAGGAAAACCCAGGATACAATTCACCTCCATATCCAAACATTAATATGGCATACACCTCATACCCAGAGCCGGGAGTTAATCCAAACTTTCAGGGAGGTACGTTTCTTCTGATAAACCTCAGCTGAATAGGTTGCATGTTCATGTCATTCAGACCCAGAGAGGATTTTCTATTTCCTGAAAATGATAGTTAATGTCATCACGTTGCACGTTGACTTTGCTCACACAGGATATAACTTCCTGCAAACACCTTTATTTTAACACATATTTTTAAACCTTTTTGAGATTTTCTCCCCACCTTGTTACACTTGTGTTGTTCCTGGTCAAAAATGACTGGCCAAGAAGATATTGCATATGAATGTTTTATTATGCTATATTATTACCAAATTGGTGATAATATATATTATGTTATTTAAGACAGTAAATGAATGAATGAATGAATGAATGAATGAATGAATGAATGAATTTCCCAGACACAGATAAATGTGAACCTCCATGGATTAAAAATGAGAACAATAAATGTTTTCATGTTGTAAAATTTTTATAATCATGCACTCAAATTTCACTCAAAATATCGTCTGAATCACATGATATGTGGCATGTTGACAGCTGAGGTTAATTATGCTTGTTTGAATTTTGCAAGACATTATGTACTGTCAGTGACAGCATTTACTGCTTCACAATCTTTTCCTAAAGCTCCCAATCAAGGGATGTATCCTCAAATGAACAGTAAGTAGCGGTTTTTAACTATCAAAGAGAATAATTAATTAATACCAATTATTGCAATAAAACTCTTTTTACATTTTTTCAAAGGTCCAAACCCTGGGATGTATCCTCAAGCTAACCGTAAGTACAGTTTTCAATTATCAATTTAAAATTTAAAGTTATATAATCCCCAAAATGGCTCAATATTCAATACTTTTTCCGAAGGTCCAAACCCAGGGATGTATCCTCAAACTACCAGTAAGTTACAATGTTCAACTATCGACCACAGACACTCGTTCAATAACAACCAAAAATGACGTTTCTGAAATCAGTCACTCACTCACTCACTTTCATGTTGGTATAAACACATTTAACTTTGGTTTAAAAAATTAAGACATTTTTATGAAGCCTGAGAGGGTCTGTCCAACCAAACAAGTCCAGGCAACCAAGACTTATAAGCTCCAAAAAGGTCATTAAAGCATTATAAAACCAATAAAGCAGTTTAATCCAAGTCTTTTGAATACATGTGTTTACTTTATACAATTAATAGATGTAACTTTTATCCACATGCTTTTTAGAGAGATCATATTTCTTCATAAGCCTTGGATTAAACCACTCATAACTCATTTCATAATTCACTTTGCCATACCTTTCTGACTTTTTAGATCACGTTTTGGTTACTTGGATTCTCAACGAAGGGACAGAAAGCTCTCAGGTTTCTTTAAAAATATCTTAATTTGTGTTTTGAAGATCAAATTCTTATTTGTTTGGAAAGATATGAGAGTGGATAAATTATAATTTTTGGGTGAACTCACTCCTTAATACTAATACTACACTCCGTTGGAAGTCATATGCGAGTTATTCAACTTGAGATCTCAGACTTAAGAAAGCAATTCTACTGCCAGATTTTCAAATAATGACAGAGAAAAAATGTAAAAGGCAAAGCTACTGTTCAGTTTGTTCAGCTGTCAGTACAATTTCTCCTAGCAATCAGAAGGAGAAGGATAAATGATGCTACACAATAGCAGAATGGTAGCTTTTCTTTGTATGTGGATCATGTGTTGTGTTTCTGTGCATTACAGCCGTATCAACCACAGTGATGCTTCCCAGTCTGCGTGATTTACCCGCTCAGACCATGTGCCCTCACTGTAAGCACCAGGTGATCACCATAACAGATCACTACTCTGGACTCATGGCCTGGATGGCCTGTGGCTGTCTTGCCCTCATCGGGTAAACATTTCCTTAAACTTGACTATTACACACACTTAAAAATAAAGGCTGGTTCCATGAAGTACCTTTAACATCCATAGAACCCTTTCATTACTCAAAAGGTTCTTTATAGTGGAAAAAAGGTTCTTTGAACTAAAGAACACTTAGAACTTTTCTTCACACTAAAAAAATTACCATATTTTTCGGACTATAAATCGCCCCTGAGTAGTTGCATCAGTCCAAAAATACGTCATGATGAGGAAAAAAACATGTATAAGTCGCACCAGACTTTAAGTCGCCTTTATTTAGACCCAAGAACCAAGATAAAACATTATCGTCTTCAGCCGCCAGAGGGCGCTCTATGTCTTCAGTGTAGACTACAGGAGAACTGAGCAGCATAGAGCGCCCTCTGGCGGCTGGAGACGGTAATGTTTTCTCTTGGTTCATTTCTCTCGGTTCATGTCAAATTAATTTTGATAAATAAGTCGCACCTGACTATAAGTCGCAGGACCAGCCAAACTATGAAAAAAAGTGTGACTTATATAGTCCGGAAAATACGGTAAACAAAAAAAACTGTTCATTAAAAAAGATTCCAAACCTACTTTGGAGACTTTATTTTTTAAGTGCCTTCTAAAGGCTAAGTTAAGACTGCTCTGTGCCTGCTTAAAATCTAGTGTAAATATGCAATAGACTAATTAGTGCCAGGTATGACCCACTTCAATCCTTAGTATCAAAGTATACATTTGTGATTGCTTTGTATATCTGTTTATGCCTCTTCTGAGAGTGTGTAAAGACACCTGAATGCAACTTCAGAAACACGTCTGTTGCACCTTTACACTGTAAATTTGCCATTTGAAATAAAATAATTTTTCAAGGTTGTAAAAGAAAAAAAAATAAAAAAAGGAGTACATTTTACAATAAAATACTAGTCTTTCTATAAAATAATTTACTTTCTGATTAAGTATTAATTGCTCTTTTCGGTAATCAATTGTGAAATGTACTAACAATTTCAGAGTGGAAATTGTTTACACATCACATTACACATTGTTTACACATTTGTTTTCAGTGTAGGCTTGTTGAGTTTCAATGGAACATGTAAATGTAAATAAAAGGTTATGTAAATCATATTTTGTCTTGTAATGCTGCAAGCAGACAGCACGAGCCTGAGAGTATAAGAGAAGGGGTGAGTGGAAGTCCATGGGGCAGACAGTGACTGATTGAGTCGGATGTCTCTTTTGCAGGTGCTGGCCATGCTGTCTAGCACCTTTCTGGATGGATTCATGTAAAGATGTTGAGCACCGCTGCCCAAACTGCAACAAGATCTTGTCTTTCTACAAGCGCCTGTGATCTGGATTCAAACATGTCCCTCTTAAGCTCTGGTATAAGACAAAAGGAAAGTGTCTATGCAACATTACATTCTAACACGGCAGGTGATTTCAAGTAATTTCCCACAAATAATTATCACTTAACCACATGCAACTATTACGACTCGTGTAGTAAGACTATGGTAAGTGTTTACATTGTATGTAATATTTATTACTGTATGAAATAGAATATTTAATAACTGTTTTAAAGCTTTACGTTCAGCTTCTTTCAGAGCTCTGCCTGTAAATGTAGATCACAGTCTTGTACTGACTTAATATTTTAATGTAACTTTTAAAGTAAACTGAAGTTAACTAACGCAGCTTTGATGTCAGTCTGATGTTAATGTTAATAAATGTGGAACATTTACAAGCTCATAATGTAAAACTGTTTTGCAATGGCACCCAGTTCTCTTCACCTCTTAGCGTCAACATTTCATTAATGAAGGGTTACAGGGTTAACAACTGTTATTTTCATTACGTGATGCTTGATAGATGGTTCAAAGAAATTAAACTAAATATAGTTAAGTAAACTGTTCCTAGAATGAATTAGTGAACCTTATTGACATGTTCCTATGGCTCAGTGGTGAAGTGCATTTTATTAGCAGCAAAAAAGGTTGTGGGTTCAATTCCCAGGGAAAAAAAACACTTACTGGTAAAAAATTCTGATTGCACTGTAAGTCGCTTTGGATAAAAGCGTCTGCTAAATGCAAAAATGTATTGAAGTTATCAGCCCAGCAGTCATTTTGATTCTGACCAATTATCTGTTGTTCAGTTTCCTGTAATTTAGACTCTTTTCCCCAGAGAGAGTTACAGGGCAGCTTTAATGATTCATTTGATCACATTCACATTATACATTCTTAATGTACTTTCACACAGAAATTAATGAATGTTTCTTGATTTCAAGAGGCTGAAATGCTTTGTAAATTGTTTTAATTATTGATTTATTTATTTTTTTGTGAAATTGTGGAACTACTGTTAACTTGAATCTAATTTGTACATTTTATTCTGTTAATCCTACAACCAGCGAGAATCATTTATCAGCAGTGTAGTATCTAAAAAATGTTTAGATTCTATATTAAAATATATATATTTTACAACTGTGTGTCTGCAATCTGTACAAGAACCAATAGAGGGCATAATAAACTACTGTAAACAGAATGGAAACAGATTGTTACCATATTCATTTAATTTAATAATATTAATAAAAAACGTAATGTCTCATGTTGCTGTTGCTACAGTGTTGTTACTGTTAACTTAAACTAAAATGATTTAAAATATTTTGTTAAAGTGGAAATAAAATACAAATCGGATAAAAACTAACAAACAAACAAATAAAATAAAAATACATTTTGCTGTGGGAGCTAACAAAATAAATGTTTTAAATTGAAGTATAATAAAATCACTAAATAAGTTGACAGAAGTTGAAGTAACAAAATCACTAGATAAATAAAATATTCATTATAGAAATATTTAAATAATAAAAGAAACTAAATAAGCACATTACAACATTATTTAAAAAGAGAATTAATTCAAAATATTAATAAATACTGGTAAAATAACAAAAACAAGGCGGCAGATTTTAAACAGGGTTTGTATCACACACACACACACACACACACACACACACACACACACACACACACACACACACACACACACAATAAAACAATACCTTTTGTCTCCAAATAAAGCCAGGTTTTGCTCAGTCTCAGGTTTTGCTCAAAGTTAGACCTAAAGATATTCAGACTTGATTTCTAAAAAAACAAAAAAACAAAAAAACAAAATGCAGTGCATACAGACAGCATATCTATTTAATGCAATTCAATAATAAACCACAGTCTGTTATGGTTTATTAAGCCCAATAAGCCATACTGTGATTTCAATATTATTTCAATTAACTGCCTGTCAAGAATGTACGTTGCACAATAAGTGACTACAATTTCAACACTGGCTCTGTAGGACAACTAACTGTATTAGAATGAATTATAAATTATGATGAGCCTCTCATCAACAGCTTTGAATCTGACTGTCTTCAAATCCCAATCTACGAGGATGGCTAAAAAATGAAGTTATCGTCTTCATTACTGTTCTTTTTCATTATTACTGTGCATAGTCCGCAAGGATGTTTTATCACCCGTTTTGGTGCCCCATAAAACCATTATGATGGAAGGAGTGAAAGAGAAATGGCGAGGAGAGGCTGTGTGTGTGTTTGAGCCGTAAGGGGAATGGTGGCCACCACTCTGCCGCTTGCAATACTAATTAATCAAACTGTGTCAGGCAGAGAGGTGCAGAAAGATGTGAGGTGAGAGAGATTACTGTGCCAGCAGACTCACTCTGCTGAACCCAGTGAACCAGACTCACGCCCACCGAAGCCATACGAGCTGAAGATGGAGCACAGGTGGCGCTAACACACATAAACAGGAGCGCTGGACACCCTAAAGAGGTACTGTAGCCCAAGGGAGGACAACAACGTGCCATAGTCTTCCTGTGGCAGATATATTTTTGAAACTTATTTAGCATAGCCTATCTATATTTTAATAAAAGAAAGCTTATTTGGTGTTGATGGTTCCATGAAAAACCTTTGAAATCCTTTGAATCTTTTCATGAAAGGTTCATTAGAATGAAAACATTATTGAATTATTTTTAAAAATGGTTCTTCCATGGCATCAGTATGAAAAACCCCCTTTTGGAGGTTTTAGAAAGTACAAACAACAGCAACTACTCACATCTTCCGACGTTTTTTGTCATAGGAGTTTTTCGTTTCATTTATTTTCTACACACAGACTTCGAAAAGTCTCCATCTTCTCCGATTTTGTTCTTCTAAAAAAAATAAAGTCCAGTACCCCACTCTGCCTCCTCTAGACTTTCAGAAGAAATCTCAAAATGTGCTCAGATTTACCAAGATGATAAAGTCTGCCATCAAAAGTCTGAGATTACGTCATCATATACTTCGGAAACAAATGTCTATTTGTTTTAAAGCACTAATCACTGTAACAAATCAATCCATTAAAAAATTAATTACCAGGACATTATACATACAGACATTTCTGTTAACACTAAACCACAGCAAAATTCAGTATACATATTTACTTTAAAACAGCTTTAACTTAGAAATTGCATTAAATTGCACAAATAATTGCAAAAATTGCCGAAAAATCTTATTTTATTATGAATTTTTTTTTTGTATAGGGCACTTTTGCTTAAATTTTAGGAAAAAACATCTGAGGCAAAGTTACCTACATGAAACAGAACTATTAAGTCTGCTGAGCTATCGGTGAACAGATGAGCAATAAACGTTCCTCCAGGTGAGCTCACAGGTGTCCATGCATCTGCTGCACGTGTTCATCGGCAGACAGGTGCTGCAGACTCACCGCGGGGAACAGAAGGGAGAGCACTTCTGACTGATATCCCATCAATGAACATCCATTTGTGTCTCCCGATTCAGAAAATGAATCAAAGGAAAAGCTGGAGGGGGAGACATTCAGGGCTCTGCTTAGAGCTTCAAATCTGTCTGACAAGCCCCACACCACTTCACTCTGTAGGAAAGACAAAGGTAAAAACAGCCCATTTATCTTTCATTAGTGGTGTTATGCATTGCTATTGATATTGCTCCGAGCAAGGATTTGAACACATCTATTTAAAATGATGCATTTTGTGCCAATTTACCAAGCTAGATTGGTTGTTCAAGCTATAACATCAACAACAAAAGATAAGTGACATGTTTTTTCCCTCCCTTTTAAAGCAAGACACTACAAGTGAAACGGTTTTCATGCAGTAGTCTATTTTGTCGATTTTGATCTACTTTGCTTGTATAAGTGTTCATTTTATTACAGTTTATCAGCTCGTGTCTGTATTTAAATTACGTTACATACCTTTAAATACCATTTTCTATAAATAAATAAATAAATATATATATATATATATATTTTTTTTTTTTTTTTTTTTTTATGCAAAACCCAAGGAATCCAAAAATCTTTATCTCTGATATGTCAACAAAAATGAAATAAGAAATTTGTACCTGGCTAATTAGATAATTCCTCATTTGTGTCAATTGATTTAAATGAAAATGCATATCATTTAACTCTTATAAGTCAGCAATAATTTTGGCTTCATCCAGGGCTCACATTTCTGTTCTAAAATTAATGCAAATTAGAGCGTATTTAAATAGAAAATACATTTGCATAATTAAACATGACAGTTCAGAAAACTTTTAATACAAAACTATTTTATTATGTACTGTATGGTACTGGAGAAAGTATGCTGATATCTATTTTTTTTTTTTACCCCACATCTCTAGGGTCTTGCCTTAAGCATTGATCAGCTTATTTATTTTGCTTATACTATAATATTTGCATTTAGTCCTGGGTGTATTGGCTGTATTTTTTTCCAAGGAAGATAAGAAACTACAATGATGTCAGGATCTTGGCAAGGGAGGAACTCAGGTGCAGACAGGGATTCTCAAACAAAGGGTTTATTACAAAAAGGGGAAACAAAACCCACGAGGGGGAAAACACGGAGCAAGGTAAAGACTAAATAACTAAAACAGGACTGGACTGACAAGATAAACAAGGACTCTAAATACTAACTATAAACAAACACTCACGGTAATACAAACACTTCTTAAGGAACAATCACAGAGTGGAACAATCACAATCACAGGTACAATGAACCGACGCAAGACAGAGCACACTAGGAGATCTAAATAGGGGTACTAATCAAGACGCGACAGGTGTTACAGATAGGACAATCAAGACACGACTAGGTTAACAAGGGGGGCGGGGCAAGGGAACGAGACAACACAAGCACATGGCCCAAAGGCAAGGCCATGTGCTTGTACACAAAACACGGGTCTGCCATGATCCTGCCTCAAGACTAGGAAAAATCAAGGACACGAGGGCAGGATCATGACAGAACCCCTCCCTTAAGGAGCGGCTTCCAGACGCTCCCCAAGGGAACATCAAACACGGGACATGACTGACATGACAGACTGGGACACCGACACAAACCAACAAGACATGACAAATAATAACAAAGGCAGACATGAATACACGACGGCAGGGTTAGGGTGACAAATCAAAAAAAACAAACAGGGAAGGGGAGGAGGCGGGACCACAAAGTTCATGGGGGACAGACCAGGGTGGGTGGGTGGTGCAGGAATCTTAGGAGGACAGGACGAAGGCTGACGACGGGGGGTACGGGCAGGTCTGGGTGGTGAGGGGCGGGGAGGGGTCTCGGGACAACTGACAGGGGACATGATAGGAGCAGACAAGGGACGCGGGGCAACACTTACGGGACGCGGGGGGACAACATCTACTGGACACGGGGGGACAACATCTACTGGACACGGGGGGACAACATCTACTGGACACGGGGGGACAACATCTACTGGACACATGACTACATCAACAGGACACGGGGCAACACTCACGGGACACGGGGAGACGACATCTACGGGACACTCGGGATTTCTGGGGACAGGGTCTGAGGACAAGACAGGACTGACGGGGACTTCTAGGATACGGACAAGACTAGACAAATAATCAGAAAAGGCTTTAGCCGCTAAGACAATTGGCATCTCCTTACGAGATGAGATACACTGAACTAAAGTCTTTGCTGCAGAGTCGGCCGCGGCACTCTCCTGCGCTCTCACGACTGCCGACTTGCATACGGCTTTCTTCTTTGCCGCCTCGGGCACGCCAGCGCTCACCGCTGCTGGCTCGGGCACGTTCACCGCCGCTGGCTCGGGCACGCCCACCGCTGCTGGCTCGGGCATGCCAGCGCTCTCCGCTGCTGGCTCGGGCACGCTCGCCGCTGCTGGCTCGGGCACGCCAGCGCTCTTCGCTGCTGGCTCGGGCACGCTCACCGCTGCTGGCTCGGGCACGCTCACCGCTGCTGGCTCGAGCACGCCAGCTCTCTCCGCTGCTGGCACAGGCACGCCAGCGCTCACCGCTGCTGGCACGGGAGGAGACAGGGTCACAGGACCGGCAGGCCCCTTCTTCCTCCTCTTCCTCCTCGGGCGCGGTGCAGAGGCTACAGCTGGGTCAGAGGCGGGTTGGGGGAGTTTGGTCTCGGGCAGGGCAGCCTCGGACGCCGAAGACTCTGAAGCTGACTCCCATGAAAGCCGTCTCCCTCGCTTGTTGGGGAGACTTAAGGTAGTGGGAGGTACTTCAGGATCTTGGGAGGGACCTAACTGATCCCCCAGGGTTGCCACGGCCAGGACACGACCCTCCGGGATCGCCGGCAGCTGGGTAGGTGGGGACCTCTGGGGCTCCTCCTCTCGCCCGCTCGCTCCGGAACGACCTCCCCTGGTCCCCCGGAACACCACAAGGCGAGAGCCCTCAAAACAATCCTCCCGCTTGCTGGCTGATGACAACCAGCATTGCCTCCTGTCTGCTGAGTTCCATCTTGGTCGGTTCATTCTGTCAGGATCTTGGCAAGGGAGGAACTCAGGTGCAGACAGGGATTCTCAAACAAAGGGTTTATTACAAAAAGGGGAAACAAAACCCACGAGGGGGAAAACACGGAGCAAGGTAAAGACTAAATAACTAAAACAGGACTGGACTGACAAGATAAACAAGGACTCTAAATACTAACTATAAACAAACACTCACGGTAATACAAACACTTCTTAAGGAACAATCACAGAGTGGAACAATCACAATCACAGGTACAATGAACCGACGCAAGACAGAGCACACTAGGAGATCTAAATAGGGGTACTAATCAAGACGCGACAGGTGTTACAGATAGGACAATCAAGACACGACTAGGTTAACAAGGGGGGCGGGGCAAGGGAACGAGACAACACAAGCACATGGCCCAAAGGCAAGGCCATGTGCTTGTACACAAAACACGGGTCTGCCATGATCCTGCCTCAAGACTAGGAAAAATCAAGGACACGAGGGCAGGATCATGACAAATGAGGTGAGCCAAAAAATGACTTGCAGTAAGGAAATGAAAGTGACCTGGCACTCCTCTCTTCCCTTTTAATAAATATTACATGTCCTTTTCTTCCTCCATCCCTCGCTCTGTCTTTGATGTTAAACCGGACCTTGAAAACAAGGGTCCTTTAAAACAAACGCCTTTCATGCCTGGCTAGTGTCAGATATAATCACTTTATAATCAAGCCTTATTTCATCCCTCAAAGTGTTGCATTGCCTGGGCCTTGCGTGTGGCCAGAGGAGCCCGCTGCTCAAAGAAAGCCCCCCGGGGACATGAAACACTGCATACAGAGCTGCACTGTTTTAACTGTAACATCCTCACATGTGGGAGGCAGTGACCTTTAGCTTGCTCCTTTCATAGAGAGCGATGAGGGGCAACACAGAGGTCTACTGCAACTGTAAACAACAACCACATGATAAAACACATGCACAATACTACCTTTACATGTACTGTACTGTACAGGTGCTGAGATAATATTATGCAAGACGGAAATTTAATTCGGACAAAGCCATTTGTGCTAATATAAGTACATGAGCAACACTCCAACAACTCTTCATGTAATTTTAAATTTGCACTTATTATGCAATATGTCAATACAAGTAATGCATATTGTAGCACACATTGTACAGTAGTATAGAAAATTTATCAAATACTACATACTGTATATAAAAAGAAAAAAATGATACCCTAGGCGAAATCCCTATTGACTCCCAGATTGGTTGCAACATTCATTTGTGGAGATTCAGTGCATTATGAGTTCCACAAATTTGAATGCATTATTTGTAAATTAACTGTTAAGATAAAGGTTTTGCACAGTTTATTTATTATCTGTAATATCATTGTGTTGCCTCTAGCCCTATGCCCTAATGTAACAATCACTAGCTTAGACATTGCGAATAGTTGCACATAAATCACACATAAATTAATTTTATTACTTTTGGATTTGGATACACGTTTACATAATAGCTACTTTTTGTATTTATTTGTTTTTGTTCAATTGTTTTGTTGTTGTTGCTTAAAACATTGCTTTAAAGTGTCAGTTTTTGCTTTATTATTTCCACAACCCTATGAAACCCTCTGTTATCCCAAACTACATATAAATGCCTGATCAGTGGCATATAAGTAATCAATGCAGTTACTTAATCCTTTGCTACTCATTAACGTGTGACGTTCCCCTTTAAATAATGTGACGCTGTTCCCATTAAGTGCTGTTAGAAGTGTTTTAACTGATTCAGCATTTCAACACCTCTATAAGGATGCATTATACTCCTTAAATCATTTTAACAAAGGATGTATTGATCTAATGAATTAGCAAATTTTACTATACTAATATTTATTAATTGGCTGTTAAATTTGGCTCGGCTATGCCTAAAAACCATTAGCCAATTAAAAAAGAAACTGCAAATGATTATAAGACAGGACTTCAAAATAGTCCAAAACACAACATATATTAACAATCTCAGATCTCTATTTTGAGCCTCTGGATATGGTTTTGTAACCTCATTCAGCCTGCTACTCACTAACATTAGCAAGTAGTAAATCATCGAGCCATTTCATTCTGAGGCAATCTGACCATCCAAACCTAGAGAGATCAAGCCTAAGGGTTTCAAAATCAGATATAATCAGACAAGAGCTCTGAAGAGTAAACAAAGCTGCTTCTATAACCTTGTGGCTCCGACCTTTTTAATGCCTCACTCTGAACCCCATTAAACCAGAAGATTTGATGTGGAAGACTACAGCAAACAGAAGAAGTGAGACAAGAGATAAGTCAAAGATAAATGCAAATACAGCTTGTAATTAAGGGATAATGTAGATTTAGAGATAAAATTTGCCTCAGAGATCTGATTTACAGATTTTCATTACATCGTCTATGAACGTTTTACTAAGTAGTGTTGCCAAGTCTGTGGTTTTACTGCTCAACTGTGCTACCTTTACTCAATAGCCATGTATTGTTTTTCAGTTTGGAAGATGAAGCGATCTCCCCTCCCCCCAAAACACAATTTTGGCTGTAGGGGAAACTGTGGGAAAAGTAATACTGGACTAGATTTGATTTGCAATTGGGCTTGTTTTGTTTCAAAGACCTGGCAACACTGTTACTAACGTTTATAACACAAATAGAAAGAGTTCAAATAAAAATTCCATCCGTTTACACTGCACACAACCCTGGGTTCATGTTTTTAAACATCAAAAAAAAAAAAAAAAATTCACCGTTTTGAAATTCAAGAAGTTTTTGAAGTTTTAACCCTTGTTTATGGGATGTTAACCCCAAATTGCATTGCCATTGGTAAAAGTGTGAAATAATGCAGTATTAGGGGCTGTTCACACAAAACACATCTTTGCATCTAAAAACGTGAGACGCAACATTCAGGAAAGTTTTATTTTTTATATAGTAAGTTGCTTTGCCAACTTACTACTGTAAACCAAAAACTTGGAACACTTGCCCTGGCTCTGGGGTCTTCTTACTGGTCCACTGTTTTGGAACTGACATGGAGAGCGGCACTGCACTGAACTTAAAATTCAGTCATGAGACAAAAGACATCTCTCAACTGTAATTTTCTGAAGCTACAAGCCTTTTTAATATTGTCCTTATGTTTTTAGGCCTTGATGTGGTAGTTCCCTTGCTGTCTATAGAGGGTCAGAAAGCTCTCGGATTTCATCAAAAACATCTTCATTTATTTTCCAAAGATGAACGAATGTCTTACGGGTTTGGAATGACATGAAAGTGAGAAATTAATTATCATTTTAATTTTTGGGTGAACAATTCCTTTAACACCACTTGCCTTATTATTCATTCATTTTCTGTCTACAAGCACATAAACTTTGAGAAGTGTTAACTGAAGTGAAGAACATATTTGTTCTTATAGTTATGGTCTAAAAAGTGTTTTCAGTGGTACAGTTTGAAATCTGAATACGCAGGATTAATAAATGACCTGGGGTTAAGAAATGTAAATAATAATTTTAAAAAATCTGTTTTGTCAAATGCACAAATACATGCACTCTCTCAGTCTCTCTTTGAAGGTTTATTGGTGGCCTTCACTCAGGTTCAATAAATGTCAGCTTCACTTTGTTGTTTTGTAGATGCATTCTCAGATTAAGCAGTTTTTGTCCAGGGTGTTAAAACACTGTGTTTATTCACGCACAACTCGCACAGATCAAGGCCGCAGGGAGAGAGACGTGCAGGACAGAGCCAGAGAGAGACAGAATACATTAAACAATCATTAATACCGCACTAACTAGCAATAAAGGGAGATGTGAGGAGATTAATGGTTTAATAAACACTTCTGAAGGCTTAGGGATTAAGGTTTGATGTTTCTCCTTTTTAATAACGGGAAATAAAAGCTGTCCAACCTTTCCTAGGGTTTTTGATGCTTTTGAAAGAATGGCATTAATGAGAGAAGCAGATGGGAAAGTGTTTGAAGTGCAAAGCTGGTCGTGACACGTCACACGGACTCAACAAAATGGAGCTCTTAATTTCTCTCTGCATATTCATGCAGTGTACTGCTTTTGAAATTGATATGTGAATCAGGAAGAGCCCTGGAAATCCCTAAATATGCATCGACACAACCATGAGGAATTAATGTGCAGTTGCAGTGTCTGACAAATGCCTAACAAGTCTTTTGAAACAACATGGTCCCTGTCTCGACACTGCAGACTGAACCCAAAGAACACAAAGTCCCAACAAATGCAGTTGAGCTGTGTACTCAACTTATTATAAATATTCATAATAATCCTGGTCATCTAAGAATGTGAAGCAAAAATCAATTGCATGAGCTCACATTATCTGTTCATTTCTTTCTTTAATCAAGTAGCCCAGAAGGGGCTCGAACAGAGCTTGCATCCCTTTCATTATTTACATCTACATCTAAGCATTTGTCAAATTCTTGTATCCATACCAGCTTATGCTGCATTGACGGCATAGTCTACATTTTGTCAATGCATGCATCTCATGGGGATTAAACCAATAACCTTGCCATTCCTAGTGTTTACACTTGAAATAAACAAACTGAATATATGATTTCCCCATACTGTAGAAACGTCTAGATAAACAAATGGCCAAACAAGTATAACAGTCTTGGCATTTTAGATTCATGATAATATAACCTAAATGAATGCATTTCCTTGAATGTGTGCAACAAAAATAAATCATGATGCACCAACTAGCATACAAACAGCGGTATTAGCAGTACAGCGGCATACTTGACCCCAAAAGAACTAGTTAATTATAGACCAATCTCAAATCTCCCCTTTCTATCCAAGATACTAGAAAAGGTAATATCCTCGCAATTAAATTCCTTCTTAGAGGAAAATGGTATCTGTGAGGATTTCCATTCAGGATTTAGACCGTATCACAGTACCGAGACTGCTCTCCTCAGAGTTACAAATGACCTGCTCTTTTCATCTGATCGTGGTTGTATCTCTCTATTAATGCTATTGGATCTTAGTGTTGCATTCGACACTATTGGCCACAACATTCTTTTGCATAGACTAGAACACTTTGTTGGCATTAATGGAAGTGCATTAGCATGGCTTAAATCATACTTATATGACCGCCATCAATTCGTAGCAGTGAATGAAGAGGTATCATATCGACAGTATGGAGTACAGTATGGAGTACCTCAAGGCTCAGTACTAGGGCCGCTCATGTCTCTATTTGTTTCTCTGTTTTTGACATCCCGTGGTAACTAGGATTTACACAAGCTGGATCCAGAACTCCGGAGAAGAGATGATGCCAACCCCTCATAGGACCTCAGATGATGCCAACCCTGAGACAACACACAAAACAAATTTTGCTTTAAGCTTGATTGCAAAATGTAATAATTGCTGTTGATAGTGTTCATTGTCTGTTTGATTACGTCTTTAATTTATATGTCCATACATCTCTGTCATATGTACATTAACTGACAGTCACCACTGATAAGCTACTACTAAATTGTAGAAACTTAATTTTCTGTAAAGTTGCTTTGCAATGATTTGTATTGTGAAAAGTACTATACAAATAAACTTGAATTGAATATAACAAAACAATTTTGTTTTTCTTTTTTATCTCTCTATTTAAATCGGTTCAGATCATCTTGGATTTTTCTTCATCGAACAGGTTTTTTTTTTTTTTTTAATTGGATGGAAATGCTGCCTTAGTGTTAAACAAGATGTGTAGTATAATTACATTAACTACTTTTGGCACAACATTTGAGGGCCTGTAAAGCCTTAAAATGTTGCCTACATAGGCACCTCACTAGATTTTGCCGCAGAGCATGAGTATCAATCTGGGATTCTGACAGGTTCAGACACACGTCTGTTTTTTAAGAGATTACACAGAGATATTGAGTGAGAAAGTCTTCGCTCTGCTGATTCTTCACACTACTTTAACACAGTAACAGGTGTGATGTTTCCTCACTGTCTAGTTTGCATTCACCCACTTTTGTCATTTTGTACACACAGAACTTATTTCTTTACTGACTCCTTTCAGCCCACATCTTTCACTTATGAGGAAGAATGTAAGCGAGAGAGAGAGACGGCAGGGAAATGAAAAAGCACATATGAACTCTTTCACCCCTTTACCAAAATCAAACATCTAATTTAACAGTTACGCTATGCATACCGGGCTGCTATTAAAGCTTTCGATTCATTATTAATATAGTCTGTCGCTTAGAGCCGAGCTGATGGATAATGCTGTTAGAGATGGAATCTCTTTCTATGTCTTTCTCAAATGAACTCGTGCCATTAAAATGGAGCTTTGTTAGAGTGATCCAACACAGTCTATTCTAGTGAGTAATAGTCAAATCAGTATTAAATTAATAAATTCATACCAGTTACTATTGTTTTTAAAGATCTGTTCTGCAGTCAAAGAAGCAATGAGTATCAGTAAAGTAGATCACTGAGTGCAGAGCGGTGTGTGTGTGTGTGTGTGTGTGTGCTTTATAGCCTCAGGCCTGTGTGTGAACATGAGGAAAGACCTGCCATTCTGTCGCTCTCTGTAATCAATGCGAGCCACTGAGCTATATTTTATTAAACGGCCGTATTCTCTCTATCACTTCACACTCATTTACTGAGCTGTAGGAAAATGACTTTACGAGAAGGACGGCATGGAGAAAATCAGCCTTTTCCCTTCCACATCACACATATGACTGATCAAGTATGCAAAGTAAACAGGTGCCGCAGAAATGCACTCTGTGACCCACAGCAACGGAGAGAGTGTGCTTTCCATCAATGTCATGTAATTACTGCTGTGTTTGATTTGTAACTTAATTATTATTTATGCAAAAAAAAATGATAGGGATTTAACATTTTGTCTTATTGTCCTCAAATAATGTATATTGAAAATTAATGAGAAACCATCAGACTTATTTTTCAAAGTGGACAATAAAATAGGTTAAAAAAGCATATCTAGAAAATAAAGTACAGTAATAAACCACCAATAAATCATCTTAAACTCCAAAAACCACATAGTGATTCACTCACAACGCATACTGTAGTACCATGTGGCATCACAAAAATAGAATATATACACGTGGGCACAGATTTGGATTATTTATAAGACTAATTATTATTATGATTTTTTTTTTTCCTTTTTGTGATAAAGCAAAAGAAAAAACACATTTGAATTTTAAATGAATACAAATAATTGCCTATATATCTAATATTTATATTAAAAAATACTAATTAATAATAAATTAATAATTAATTCATTAATTATAAATAAATAATTAATGAGTAAATAAATAATTTACTCATTTTGGTAAAAAAGAGGTATCGGAAAAATTGTAAATTGTTTATTATTTTACTTGTTTTGGGAAGAAGGGGTAT
This sequence comes from Carassius gibelio, assembly GCF_023724105.1. Lineage (NCBI taxonomy): Eukaryota > Metazoa > Chordata > Actinopteri > Cypriniformes > Cyprinidae > Carassius > Carassius gibelio. The sequence continues at coordinate 7,352,263 of NC_068398.1, forward strand.
TGGAACATTTTACTAATTTTTTTTAAAAGACAGGAAAGTACAGGAAAAGTAATAGAAGCTCGTCCTATGCATTAGAACTAGCATTTTTTTTATTATTTATTTATATTAAAATAAATATGCAGTTAAATAACAGAGTAATCGTATCAGCAAGTACATAAAGAGTACTGAAAAAATAAACTGGTATCGAGACATCTCTAATTATCATACTAATTATTATCATTATTATTCTATTATTTTAGGATAAAACGTGCGATAAAATTAACAGTAGAACTAGCAGAAGCTTCTATAATACATTTTAACAAGCTTAATTGAGCATGAAAATGACTAAAGGAAACATCTATTTCCAAAAAAATAAATGTAAATTCTATTATTATTATTAATAATAATAATAAATATATATATATATATATATATATATATATATATATATATATATATATAGGATGCTTTTAATTTAGGATGCTTTTAAGATAATGACAAAATTCATAAATGCAAAAATGCTAAATAGCTAGCACCCGTGTCCACTATGTGCGCCCTGGACGTACTGTACTGTAACTGGTGTGAACTAGTTGAGTCATGCTAGAGCTCTTATTTACTTCTGGGTCGCCCTTCAGACATACAAGTGTGTGAGCAGCACAGAAATCACCTCTCAACACCAATCGTCTCTTTCTCACTTAACGCCTCTCGCTCTCCCAATGTTCCTCTCCTTCACACCCCCCTCCCCCCTCGTCACTTATTTTCACCCTTTTTGCGTTCATGCCTCCCCAGATTTCATTCCCACCAGCTTGCCCCTACCCCCCCTCTCTCTCCCTCTCTCTCTCTCTCTCTCTCTCTCTCACACACACACACACTCTTCCTCACATCCCTGCCTCTCTTCCCATTACATCGCCGGCTTCATCACCTTTCATCGTCTGTGTCTCTGCCGCGCAGTCATCCTCCAGTTCCCACACGTGTCAGCCGGCTCTTCCTCTGCATGTCTGTCGGTCCAGCTGTGGTTCTTCTTCTCTCTGGAGCTTGAAGGAGGGCAGAGAGGCCATGGAGCACAGCCACATCTTCACCGTGCTGTCCACCAACTCCAGTTCCTGGAGTCCTCGCGGTTGCCCTCTCGGACAGTTTCCTGTCATCTACTACAGTTCCTTGCTGTGCCTCGGCCTGCCTGGTAAGAAGGATACAAGAAAAAATTTCTGCACTAATAGTGCAACAGTGCATGTGTTCATGCATGACTTTGTGTATTCATGAAGTGCATATGAGTGAGTGCATTGCCACAAATATTCACATTTGTGGTCAGTTTGTACAGATTCTTTTTGTGCAGATTGTTAATATTTTGACTATTTTGTGCTTTTATGCATTAATTTGTGCATTTGTGAAGTTCATAGGGGTGAGAGCAGTGCATTATCTCAAATATTCACATTTGTACATATTAACACGGGTTTTTCACAAGATTCTTAACATCTTGATTATTTAATGCACAATCCATGTTTTTATGCATGACTACGCGTAATCATGAACTGACAGGAGTGCATCACCCTTAATATTTACATTTGTGCTCAATGCCCATCATGGACTTTTGTGCTGATTCGTAAAATATTAATTATTTAGAGCACAATGCATTTTTTTTAATGCATGATTTTGTGCTTATGTGAAGTGAATAAGGGTCAGAGGAGTGCAATTGTGGCCAATCAGTACAGTTTCTTAAATGCTTGATTATTTAGTACTAAATGAGCTGAGGCGAGTGCATTATCTTCAGACTTTACATTTGTGGTCAAATCAATGCAAGTACAGTATTTCATTGTAGATTCTTAAAATGCTGCCTTGGGTCCGACTTAATCTTGATTATTTTGTGCACAATGGATGTTTTTATTCATGACTTTGTATATTAATGTCTGAAGTGCATCGGGGCGAGAGAAGTGCATTACCCCAAATATTCATTTTTTCATGCATATTCTTAAAATATTGATCATTTAGTTACAATGCATGTTCTATTGCATGACTTTGTCTGTATATTTATGAATACACAGGGCTGAAGCGAATGCATCATCCCAGTATTATTGTCTGTGGCCCATAAGTAGAGATTTTTCATGTAGATTATTAAAATTTTATCGTGACCCACTTAATCTTGATTATTTAGTAGCACACTTGACCAAATGGTCTGTAACCTTGTGAGACACAGCCATATTGGCATCAGAACTGAGGAAAAACACTGTTTCCAAAGGTCATCGGTGACATTCAGAATTAAGTCTCTCACATCATTTATCAGCAAGAAATACCAGTTATTCCACAGATGCTGAAATTAGATCCGGTTCTAAATGGAATGACCTGGGGAGCAAGACAGATGATAGATTAGATGTCTTGAGTAGCCCTCCTATTAATTGGCCTCAAGCGTTTAATATCAATGCTCCTGGACACTAAAATTATATTTTGTCCCTGCACAATTGGAGGTTGATTGCTCATTTATGACCAATGGTATTATCTGCAGGTGTGCTGAACATTTTAATCGAAGCTTTTCTCTCAGGTCGGCCGCCATGTGGCACAGTTTCAGCGGAATGATTCGTTGTCAGATTGAGATAAATCGCCGTGCCCTTGAGCAAAGCACTCAGCCTAAGCAGTTTACACAAATATTTTCATCTGCTTTCGAAGGCAGGCAGTCTTCTTGCTGCTCGATTGCTAAATAGCAGCTTGAATTTCAACTCGACACGGTTTGGTGGGACAAATAGGGGCGTGATGAGATGAGATTTGAGTCTTTATTCAACACTGTGTGAAAGTCATCACACCTGGCAGTGATTCGGGTAGATGGAGGTGATAAAACGCACAGAAACGGAGAGGAGGTGAAGAAGCGAAACCTCTCAAAGGCATTGTACACAGAAAGTGAGAAAAGCATAGAGAATGGATGGAAAGAGAATAAAGAGAGAGGTTGACTAAAAGCAGTTGTGATTGAAGAAGGAAAAGGTGAAGAGTGATACTATTTGTATGTATTTTTTATATTAGCTGAAAAAATATCTTTATGACAGTGAATGAATATTATATACATACGTATGTACATACAGTCATGGTGTTTTTAAAATGCAAATATTCCAATTGTAAAATGTCATGCAAATGATTATTTAAAAAAAAATTAAAAATAAAAATTTAATGCAAATAATTATTATTATTTTTTTTTTTTGAGGGAGAGGGGGGTGGAAAAAATAGTTTAAAAATGCTTTAGTTTAACAGTAAAAGTATAGCAGTAGGTTTGTTGTTAAACAAAACAAATTAAATGTTAAATGCACATAACAAAATGCATTTGTGTATAGTTGCAAAATACCGTAAATAGGCCATTCAGCAACATTCACTGTCAGTTGTTATAAGCTAGGTAATTAGACACATGTCAACAGGAACAAGTTTCTTGACATCCTTAAAAAAAAACAAGGGGGAAGAACACAAAATAAAAGAAAAAACAACCAAGATATTAAATAAAACAAACAAAAAATTATGCATTTTTATGAATTATTTTGACATTTCATATTCACAGCTGTGAACTGCGTGGCAACTTGTAAAAACCTGCTATTCACAGCTTAATGAAATTGGAAGAAGAAAATTGTTGTATCATTGTATATTTCGAATTTGGCTAAATCAGAAAATAAGAGTAGAAACCACAGAAACGAGTGTGTTAAGATGAGCTCATGCCCGTTCGATCGATCGCTGGAGGTTAAGCTCATTAAGGTCACTAATTGGAAGAGGTTGGTCTCATTTCATTGGCTTCTCGCACTGAAGGCTGTACTTTGAAGGACTGTTGGATTTATGTGTTTCGGTTTAATTGAAGATGAAGGGTTTTCATCCAGAAACTGACTGTAACGTCACGTGTTTTGGAAGGTCACAGATCCGCTGTAACGATCCTCTCACCACCTCTACATTACCCTGGTGGTGTTATTCACCAGTTAAGAGGTGGAACCAATGATTTTCAATTTAGGTAAATGATCCAGGGCACTCACAGAGCTCACCGCTTCTGGGAGGAAAGTGTTTGTGAGCGTTTTCGTGTTTGCTTCAGGATGATCAGCAAGTCGGGCAAAACTTTTAGGGTGAGAGTTGCAGAACTCGGAGAAAAACTTTTTGCAGGCTTCGTTGCAGTATCTTGTCAGATTTTGAGACACTGTTAAGATCTCAAACTCTATAGAGACACAGGGTTTATTGAAGCTTAAACTCAGTTAAAAAACTGAGGAGCTGGAGACTTCAGTATTAGTCTCTTTATACTGTCAATGGGAGGTGACTTTAGAAAATTGCCATCCATTTTTTTTACTAGCTATGAAACTCAATGTGCAAAAAAAAAGATTTCCAAGAAAAAAACAAGAGATCTCATTGGTAATATGTACAATTAAGCTGTATGGAATATGCATACTGTGCACAGTTAAAATCGTTTAATTGTCCCATTATTTATTTTAATTGAGGAAAATTTGGAAAATGTCACAAGATCATGTGGCAACAATGTAGTATACAATGGTTTTCATTGGTTGCCAAATACTGTATATACTATTTTATGAAAAATAGCATGCAGAATGCATACATGCTGTAAACAAAACACACAAACATGTGGATTCAAGGCAAACTGAGCCATTACAATTGGTTGCTCCTGTTCTGGGCCTCAGAGACCTGTACAAAGACAAGAGTCAAGTGAAATCAATATGCTTATGTTGACCACAGCTAAATGGAAATGTCAGGAAATGTACAACCTCCATGCCGCAATGGATTCCTTTTGTTTGTCTAAATAAAGTACGTTCTCAGCGGGGCATCTGGAGAGATTAATCCAGTGAAAGAGAAACAAAAGCGGAATGGACAGTGGAGTATGAAATGGAGAATAAAGAGGATAAGGAAAGTAAAACCAAGGGAATTGGGAGTGGGATTTGGTGAATCTGGATTTTGTGTTGGACTCCAGTCTTAGTGAGACTCTGATGCACATGAACACACTTACATACGAAGTCTGCAAGACCTAAAACTGATCCACACAGCCAAGGACACACACAAACCACTAGCAGAACTCATTCTCAAATAGATAACCAATAACATTAAGGCTAACCCGAAATAATCTTAGCAATTGAACAAATACTACGACATTAACAAAACATCTAAAACTGACAATGCTAGGTAACTGATTATGTGTAAGTTTGATTTAGTTATTGTAATTAGATTATATTTCATTTTAAAATACTCATAATCAGACTAGTTAGTTTTATATTGATTACATGATTACAAGTCTTTCCTACTGATAAAAGATTTTGGGTGCAAGCAATCTAAAAATAGTCTGATTACGTTACCTAAAATGTGTAATGTAATGGATCTACTACAGTTTGTCTGATGTAATTTGGAATCAGTAATGGACTACCATTACTATGACAAGAAACAATCAATAGTAATCTGAAGAAGAAATCAGAGAATTCAGTTCAGCTGTAATAGAGTTCAGGCTGTTGTCACTGAACTAAGACACAAAAATAACCTTCATTATCCTGTTAGTGATCCTGAACAAAAAAAAAACACAGAGTTTGACACTGGAAAGCTTGTTTTGTGCAGCCAGTAGGAAAGACAAATCTAAAATGAGATCTCAATTGTTTCTTTTAGAAAGCAATGGCATCAAAAGGAGACATTTGGTACCTCTGGATTGTCTCTTGCTAAAAAGACCCCAGTAATCTCATATGGGTTTCAGAACAGCTCTCAATTGTGCTCGGATTTGCTAAGATACCAAAGTCTGCAATCAAAAGACATCTCAATAGAAACATTTCTCTCCAAACCCAATGATCTGACTGATCCACATTCATTTTACAGCTCAATCTAGGTCACTAGAAGGTTCTATACTCTCAAATGTATGAACCATTCTTTCGGAACGGTGTCAAATAATTTAACAGTAATAATCTATTATAAAGACCTAAATGATAATTCTGAACCTTATATGCAATTATCTTGTTTTCCTGCGGCGGAGTCCGCGCACACAGCCACACACTTCATGTGCAACATTATTCAGAGTAAGTGCCATTCATTTCTGCTACTTCTGCCTTTCCACCAGCGGTTGTAACGAATGTTTTATTGAAGCCAGACTGAGTAGTTTACATGGACAACAATAATCTGACAGAGACAAGAGATTGTTGATTACCTTAGCAGCTAAAGTCATATTCAAAGTAAACAGAAATCGACTGAAGACGTGAAGTATTTCAATTTAAGTGCAGTATAGACATGTAAACACTTTAATCAAATTATTAACCTTGTGTAGGATTTTTTGCTACATTTTGCATCAGGATACACACACGGCAGTCAACCATTTGAAGGAAATTAAAAGAGCTTCAATATATATATATATATATATATATATATATATATATATATATATATATAATATATAAAGTAATCAGTATTAATTTACATGCACCTGGAGGAAAAATGGGATCACAGATATTGAAATTCCAAGCTGTAATCACAATCGTAACATGGGAAATAGATAGTCAGCTCAGCACATTGCATAAAGTAGCCTAGGTCAAGTGGCTATTCATGCATACAGAAAGTGCACAATATACATACTGTATACGTTGGAAGAAATAAGTGTAGCATGGTGATATGCTATTTTTCTAACCTAAAAAGCCTCCTTAGCTATAAAAGACTAACCTCAGAGCATGTCTGTGAGTTCAGCCGAGCGATAGACAGACAGCTTTGTTTGCATTTATAATGTTTGTGTGTGTGTGTTCTGAAAAGCATGCATTTTTTCTTCAAACGCGTTGCAGATGAATCAATCAAACCTATCTCTGTCTGTCTCTCTGTTTGTCAATACATCTTAAAAAGGATGCCTGTGTTCCTGAGATTGCCAGTGTTTATGTAAACGTGCATGTGTGAGTTTGAAACTGGAGTCTTTGTAATTTGTAATCAGCTGGTGTTCTGAAACTGTGAAGTGTGATTCTCCAGTCTCCTGACTGGCATATGTAATCCAATCCCATCATTATTAGCAGTCCGAATGAATGACAGATAGGCAGATACACATCATGGGTCTGAAACACTTTTGAGTTTTCATCCAGTATATCGTTCCACTCAGCAGCCCATTGGCTACAGTAAGGCCACAGTAGGAGATTTACAGCAACTTCTTGCGAATTACTTTTTCAGGTTAACATATCCCAGAATGTTTCCTGAGGTCTTTTGTAATGAGGCTTTATCCTCCATTCGTCCCCTACTGCTGTGTTAAATTGTTTGGCTTAAATAAAGGAAGGGCTTTTGTCTGCATGCTCTTTTTATCACAGTGAGGGGTCATGGCAATCGCTGGTCATTTCTTCTGGTCGTACATCTCACGTTGCCTGTGCGTGACCCACAAACAAACAGGTTTGGATGAAAGCAAGGTAATGAAAGGGTCTAGAAGAGGAAAGAGTGGATGCTAGAGGGTTTGTGCATCCTTGGGCCTTTTTCCTGGGTCACTGTGACATGGACGTAGAGCATAAGCACCAGCGATTGGATGTAATTGCACATGTTGCTGCTGCTTGTTCAGTTTTTATTGAAGGTCACAATGAGACAGAGGTGAAAACTGTGGAGGAAAACAGGCAGGCAGGAAGAAGAGGGACGAATTGAATGACCAAGTCTCAGAAGGTCACGTTCTCTCATGCTTTTGGATATGCATCTTTATACATGTGTGAATTTCGATGTGCATGTGTGTCAACACGTGAACACGTGCATGTGTGTGTATATGAGTGCATGTGTGAATGCATGCACCTGAATGATAATGTATGCATCTGAACTTGTGTGTGAATGTATGTGGGTAAATGCTTCTGAAGCGTATGCATGTTGCTGTAATGTGCATGCATGTGATTTTGAGTGTGTATGAATGCATGCATGTGAATGTATATGTATGCATCTGAACATGTATGTGAATATGTAAATATATGCATTTGACTGTGCTTGTATGTGACTTAAAGCATGTGCATGTGAATTTGTCTAAATGTACGTACCTGCAAATATGCTAGCAAACAATGTGTATGTGTGCATGTCAAATGGTGACTAAATGGATATTAATTTTAGTGTTTGCATGTGAATGCATGCATATGAGCATTCATATATGCATGAAAATATAAATGCATGACTGTGTATGACTGTGCATGCTTTAACAAGCACATCCATGTTAATGCTCTAAATGCATGTAAACGTGTGCATGCATGTGTGCATGTTAAAGGTAGGTCTATGCATTACATTGTGATTGTGTGCAGTGCAAGAAAGATGGAGCATTTTTATTTCAGCCTTGCTAAATTTTGTTACTATTTGTGGTACTGCAATTCCAATGCAATATTGTATGACTCACTCTTTACACCTTTAAGTTTAACAAAGTTGCAATTTTCTCACCTGTATGTGCCATTTATCCAGCAAGATAGATTTCAACGCTTTCTCACCCAACAGTTCGTCTCTGTTCTCACATGTTCTGCTTTCTCTTCATTTCTTCTCATGTTCCACAGCAAACATCCTCACTGTGATCATCCTTTCTCAGCTGGTGCTGCGGCGACAGAAATCGTCCTATAACTACCTACTGGCCTTGGCCATAGCTGACATCCTGGTCCTGCTGTTGATCGTATTTGTGGACTTCCTGTTGGAGGACTTCATTCTCGAAGCCCCTCTTCCCCACTCACTAAACAAAGCTGTGCAGGTGCTGGAGTTCGCTTCCATCCATACCTCCATCTGGATCACGGTTCCGCTGACCGTGGACCGCTACATTGCTGTATGCCATCCCCTGCGCTACCACACCGTCTCCTACCCGGCCCGAACTCGCAAAGTGATCTTGGGGGTGTATGCTGGCTGCCTGATCACCAGCGTCCCATATTACTGGTGGCCAGAGCTGTGGCACGGGCTGCCAGGAGCCAGCTCTGGGGGTCGCAGTAGCAGTGCAGGCCAGCATGTGTTGGTTTGGGTCCACTGTGCAATGGTTTACCTGCTCCCCTGCTCTGTTTTCTTCTCACTCAATGCCATCATTGTACGCAAGCTCCGTTGCCGCCGTAACTGCTTTCGTCTGCGCGGCTACTCCACTGGAAAAACCACAGCCATCCTGCTGGCCATTACCTCAGTGTTCGCAGTGCTTTGGGCACCACGCACCCTCATGATCCTTTACCACCTTTACACAGCCCAACCGGCGACGCCTGGACCGGCCAGGCTGCTGCATTTGGTCACAGACGTGGCGAACATGCTGGCACTTCTCAACACTGGGGTCAACTTCTTCCTGTACTGCTTCATCAGCAAGCGTTTCCGCAGGATGGCCAGCATGGTGCTAAAGGCCCTTTTCCGGTGCAGGAAGCAGCCGCCAACATTTTACGCCAGTCACAACTTCTCCATCACCAGCAGCCCTTGGATCTCACCAGCCAACTCACACTGCATCAAGATGTTGGTGTACCAGTACGACAAGAACGGCAAACCAGTCTGCATTTCCTCCTGAACGCCAAATAGAGTCATGCCGTACCAATATAACGCTGGCTACTAAGTCAGGTGAGGCGAGCTTGGGAAAAGTCCTTCCCTACTGGTGACAAGCAGAAGGCGGCGATTGGTTTGTTGGAAAGTGCCTCAGTGAAAGATCCAGTGTCAGGTTCAGAGACATCTTGTGGCCAAAATGTGGTTCTTTATCTGGCAAAAACAAACAAAAAAACAAGTAGAAGTGGTCATTAAGCTATAACATGCTAATGCCTTTCAGGATATTAATGCAAAAAAAGACTCAATCTCCAAGTCAAGAGACTTCATGAAAGGCTTGCTCGCATTGAAGGCAGTGACTGTCCAATTAGACCAATATACATATAGATGTGATTTAAAGAGTTTTTCTCTATTAGGGCTGGGCAATATAAAAATAAATGTATGTCTCAGTATTATACAAATGAACAATATTCATTAATTTGTCAATACTTTTGCATTTGTTCTTGATGAATTTAAAAAGGTGGGCTTTTTTTTTTTTGCCCTCATAGAAAATAGTCCAAATCAACACCAGTTGAAGAAAACATATTTATCTTATTTATATGAATCTCTTATTTACAATGCATTTCCATATTGTAAATGCCTGTTCACACCAAGCATGATAACTATAAAGATACTCATAAAGATATAGTTCTAAAAGTCGTTCTCCACACCACAACTATGACAAAAGAGAAACAATATCGTTGGAATCACAGCTGATAAACGCTAAAAAATTTGACAGCCAATCAGAATCCATCCTGCTGTAACAAGATCGACAATTTAAAGCAGCCGGAGAGTGTGCACTTAGAATAAACAGTTCTGCCGTTTTTTATTTCATAATTGTGAGATATGAACTATTGTGTTAACAATTTTGTTAAAAAATATAATTTCCTCAGAATCTGACTTAACAGGAAAAGACGTCAGAATTGTGAGAAACAAATTCGCAATTGTGAGAAAAAGTTAGAATAGCAAGAAAAAGTCTGAAACTGGCTACCATAAATGATTTGTAAGCTTGTAGAATAAAGAAAGTCAGCGTTGAACAAAAACTTCCATGTCTCTGATTGGTCAGTGCTTATTGGCCAACAGGCTCAACATTGTTAAATGCTGAAAATAGAAACCTTTGATGCTCTTCTCCAAGCAATCACAAATATGGGCACAGATTAACTTCAAAGCATGCACAACAACAGACATATTCGCCATATATAAACTGAACTCTTAAACATGATAATCCCTACATTTTAATCGTCAGCAATGTCAATGCGATAATGTCTCCAGTATTCGATGTATCGCCCAGCCCTAGTCTCTAGCATGGTTTCAGTTGAATATGCACCAAAGCAACGTTTTACATGAAGATAAAGAATACAAAGCCAGAGCCAATGAGATGCTACTGTATGTCAAAAACCTTTCCCCTCTCACCTTCTCATCAGAGAGACGGAGAACTCCCTCCCTTTGTGACATTAAAAAACCATGCTGGCATTTTCATTTAATATGCTGTTGGTCTCCAAGGGCCGGTCGCAAACAGCACAAGCTCTTATGAAAGAATCAAGCCTTTAGACATGCTCAGTGCTGGAAACCCGCTTTGTTATTGCTGCCTGATGAAGAATAATTACAAAAACGCAAAGACTTCTGCTTCAGCAAAAAGCTTCTGGTGCAACTGACTGTTAAGTGTACAATTAAGGCAAAAAAATACCTTTAGAGAAGAACTATTCTTTATTAGTTAAATCAGTATTCTAAGCAACATCGACACTCATTGCTCGGTACATAAACAGATTTTCTATCACAGTGACAAACACTACATAATTAAGACTTTTCAACTTCTGCCACACACGTGCACACACTCATTTATCTTCGCTGAGCAGGCTCAAGAAAAAAGAAAGCGAGAAAGAGAATGCTTTTCAAATAAAATCAATTGCTGTCTCCAGAGTGAGCTATTGGAGGAAACTACATTCATTCATCTTCGCTGCGGCATGGAGTAACAGTCTGCCATCTGGAGTGCTTAAACTGTGGTGCATATATATATTTCACCTATACAGCGGGGAACGTGTTCATAGATAAGCTAGATAACTTAAAAATGTATGATTTCTGTCGTAGACAAGGCTGTGTTCGCCTGTCTCATTACAGCAGGGCGAGCTATGAATGCTAAATGCTGTGTTGCTGGTAAAATGTAAAAGAGAAAAATAGTTTCTTTCAGAATTGAAATGGTGACTTTCCATTACAGCGTCCTTTTAAAAAAACTGGCTTTTTTGTGGCTTTAAGCCCATGTTTGTAGGCCATAAGGACCAGTTTCAGATATGTAATGTATGCTTGCATACTCTTTAAAGTTGATCATTTATATATTTAAAATATTCAGTGTTTTAATTCCAGGGTAATGGACAAAACAATATTAACTTATTTTGTTTGCAAGGTCACATGTTTTGTCCAAAAATGCTCTTCCATATGATTGAGTGAATCCATTCTTTTGAATGAATATTTTAAGTGAACAATTCTATTTGTTCTTGCTCACTTCTGTACATGGACTGAAACATGTGACTAATTTTCTGTCTTTAAAGAGTCTATAACACACCTACATAGTGCTGGGTAGATTACTTACAAACTGTAATCTGTGACTGATTGCACATTGCATGATGAAAATTGTAGTCATTATTGTAATTTGGATTACTCAGATGATGTATTCTGACTACTTTTGAATTATATATTCTGTATTTTTTTTATCATTGGGATTATTATTGTTATAAAGATAATGAGAAATAAAATATGACCATTAATCAACATCAGAGAAGATCCAAGCATAATGTTAAATGAATTCACATTTTTTTTTCATTAATTAATCATATTTAGATTTCAATCTCAGGGGGACTTCATGTAAATATTTTAAATCAGAATGACTGACGAAAAATATTGGAATCCCTACATCACATGAACAAATGTTAATAAACACAAAACAGCAAAAGTCATTCCATCAAAGTTGACCAAGAGGTGACCCCACCCCCCCCCAAAAAAAAAAAATCAGATGCAAATTCATTTGCATGACATTTACATGGCCATTCTATATTGTGAATACTCATTGTATTTTTTTTTCTTTTTAGAAAGGACAATATTTAAAATGTTTATTTTTTATTTTTTCATTTAAAAGGAAGAACATAATATAATCCAATTATATGTATAATATTTTTTGGAATCTGATTATATAAACCAGATTTCATGCAATCAGTTACTACCCGGCACTGTACTTACCCTGTACTTACACTGTACTTAGTGCATATTTGTATTAATTGAAACTGTTGAACAAGTCAGTGTTTTGAACCCGAGCGAGACACAAAGTGGCACTGAACAAGAGTTGTTTATTGTACAAACTGAACAAACGAATCGGAGAGAACTAGGATAATCCCGTCCGTTCAGCTCGTTCACTCAGATGAATCAAAATTTCCACCATGCTAGCAATAGCAAAGTAGCAAATAGTGGTTTTGCCTGCTTATGATGTAAATTAAACGCAAAACAAATTACACAGACAATCCGGCCTAATAGGAAATGTCAATATGTTTGCATTTGATATCATGGGGTTTTTAAAAAAGTAATTATATGAAGTGTGTGTAACAGTAATCAAATGCTCTTAATATGCAATTATTTTGTGGAGCAGCCTGTAATTATGCATATTGATTGTTCTTGCTGTTGTAATTAATTATATTAATATGGACCCTGTAATGTAAAGTCTTACCAAATCTGAGTTATTTCACTCAGTAGTCAGTAGAACGTTCAGGAAAGGGTTAACCTGTATAACCTGTGAAATCTCTGTCATGTCGGTGAACTATAAGCAAAAAGTGTGTAATATTGTATGTTAGATATGTACAGAATACAAATCAAGCAAAACTATAGACTAGAATGTCAAGGTGCTGCTAAAGTGTCTGTACTGTATATCATCCAGACTGATATTTATTATTTATTTGTTTCTAGCATATTTGCCTCTGTCTATTCACACTACTATTAAAGGGAACATTTACGAATAAATTGCAAAAAAATGACCAAGAATCCAGAATCCAGAGTGGCCACTAAAAAAATATTTTGTGAGTGATGTCTGAATGTCATTGCATTGGATGGTTTCATATTTTGTATAATGCAAAAAAGGTTTGTACATTTTTAAGTGTGACTTCTGTGTTCATGTACTTTTTGAGGCCACTACCCGAAGGGGCAGTCGAAAACCAATAATAAATGTTTTCATGTACAAGGTTTCTTCTCTCTGAACAATCATAAAGCTTATATATTTGGACATTACTGCCAATGTATTGATACGAGAGATCATTTAAAGCCACGATCAGCCTTCATGCAAAAAATAACAAATAAGGGGGTAAGATATATATATGTTTCCTGATCCTTCAATCTTTTTGATAGGGTCATGTCTGCTTATGCGGCCTAAGAGACACTAAAATTTTTATTTTTGAGCACATGTTTGAACAATAATGTACATATTTTATTTGATTTAGTCATTGAGGCCGTTCACCTTTGATATGTGTACAAGAATGAATGTATGTGATCAGATATGAAGCATTTTTGCTTTGATTCCAGTATATAGCCACGTTTTACAGGTTCTTTAAGATGTTTGGCTGATCAGCAGTGAAACTTTCTATATTATGTAGAGGCCAAGTGAATGTACTTGTGTATTTCCAGTGAATGTACTGTATGTTATGGAAAATAGCATGCAAGTTATTCTGATGTATATTTTCTTGAACACATTAATCATTAAAAAATGTATCACCTTTTACCTACATTCAGTGTCTGAGGTTTCTGATTATTAACAAATGAAGAAACTTATTTAAGCCTAATGAATAAATGTGGTGAATCTATGGCGTGCAAACCCCGTATTTAAAATAAATTTATTAAATAATATAATATAGGCTTATATATAATATGTGCATAAAATGTGATGTTGCAATTAATTTTTTTTTTTTTCTTATATGCATTTCAAAAAAATTAATAATAATATTTGGATTAATAAAAATAAAAAAAGATGAAAATCTTAGCTTGGCAGTTTTGGCAAATAAACCCAGTAATAACACAACGGCTGTTAGCTCACCTTCCTGAACAATAAATGTTAGTGCTCTTGGGTACAACGCTCAAGCTGCTCAAAGTAATTAGTGCATTTAACTGGTCCACAAGCAAATTCAGCAACTAAATCAATGCGATGTGGCTCACAATCCATCATTCACATTAAGCCTCATCTGCAGCAGAAAAGGCCCTTCTTTGTCCACTTCTGCTTACTGTTTATCGTGCCTGACAGACACAAGCTTGTGACCCAACATGCCTCATTACCCATGACACATGTGAGTCAATCTCCAGCAGGCCACAGATCCAGGAGCTCATTTCCAAACGCGAACGTCTGGGCTTGTCAGCCCCGGGGATCAGCTGCTGATAAAGTGCTGTTTTAATGTCCATGTTAATGACTGAATAAAATGAAGCGGCACTGAGGCCCAGCTGAACAGGTTCGGCGGTTTAGTTTCTGCACGAATGTCACTGTATTCTATGATTTCACCAGTGGCCAATTATTTTGGAGGGTCCTTCACAGCATGAAACTGACATATATTTCCCCCAAGTAGATCTTAAAAAGAGTTCAGCATTCCCATTCTTCGTAATGACTGATGCATCAGGTTTTTGCAATCTTTGGGCACGATTTTTTAAGTCAGTCACCTGAGCTTCAAATGCATTATAATTATAATTTCAGAGTTTTATAGTCGGAAATTAGACATTCTCTCAAGTCATATTTACAAATGGTGAAGCCTATTTGATCATGTATGTGGACCTGGAACACAAAACCAGTCTGAAGTCGCTGGGGTATATTTGTAGCAATAGCAAACAATACATTGTATGGGTCAAAATAATCAATTTTTCTTTATGCCAAAAATCATTAGGATATTAAGTAAAGATCATGTTCCATGAAGATATACCATAAACGTATCAAAACTTAATTTTTGATTACTAATATGCATTCCTCTTCATTTGGGAAACTTTAAAAGGCGATTTTCTCAGTATTTAGATTTTTTTGCACCCTCAGATTCCAGATTTTTAAATAGTTTTATCTCAGCCAGATATTGTCCTAACATATTTCCCCTATTTTATATTATATGAAAAGGCTGATGTATCAAATGAGATGTACAACAAAAAACACCTTTCTTTTACATTTTCTATAAAAGGTTCAATAAATTATTAAATTTTTAAACATATGCTTTTCTGACTATGATTTCATATTTCAGGCTTTGCAAGGTTAAAAAAAGAACTGAACATTTATGAAAATGTCACTATTTGTGTTTTAAAGGAATAAAGTCACAAAGGTTTGGAACAGTATAAGGTTGAGGAAATGACAGCAGTGAGGATTTTTGTTGATAAACTGGTTTATTGATTTTCCATTTTCAATCTTACAGATCATTCGATTTTACGGGATTAGAAGGCGATCTTGAGTTGAATTTTGTGGAACTGCTTATGTAACTAACAAAAGCAAGTCAGTGAGCAAATGCTTACTTTTGGATAAAAAAAAAAAAAGTTCTGCTTTTTAATCCCATAAAGAAAAATGTTAAAAACTGGATTTCTCAAAACAAAAGCACAATACAAAAAAGAAGGGGGGAAAAAAAAGTCACGGTAAAATGGAGTATCTAGTACAAACCCAGTGAGTGTACAAACACTGAAGCAATAAAACCAAACACATACACCCTAACATCGGTGTTACCAGACAGGGCTTTTACGCTCAATCCTGAGGTACTAGAGAAAAGGGAAAACACTTGGGACTATTTGAGTCACTTTCAACTAAAATACGAGCGGGCCAAAAAGACAAGCCACTAGTGAGAATGGAGCATCTCGCTAACGGGACGAGTTAGAACTGGAGCGGGAACGATGTCGTCTGCGACCCGGAGACCTGGAGCGGGAACGTCTCCTCACCGGCGAGCGTCGTCTCGGAGAACGAGACCTGCGGAAAGGACGAAGTGTCGGTTCACGATAAATCAGACGTGATTAATAACCTGCTCAAACACACAAGGTAGTCTGACTACTCCTTGAAACACAAGGATGAATAAACAGAAATGCAAGGTGAAAGGACAGATCTGACCGTCGCAGACAGTGTGACGGAGATCAAATTTATGTCTGTGAGAGAACTGGTTGGATTGGTTCCCATCGACCTGCACAGAAAACACAGCATACCAGCAGGACTGAAAGACATTAGGAAAGCCAACCTTCTCCTCATGCGAGGCGGTGTGCGGCGCCACATGGGAGGCGGAGGAGGCATGCGGCGCGGAGGAGGAGACGGTCTTCTCGGGGCGGGGCGTATCCTCTGGGCCAGGACAGCTGTGGCTGTGATTTCCTGACCGTCGATCTGACCTGAGGACAGTAATGGAGTATTAAAAATCCCTTCAAATGAACTGAACCACAGTCACCTGATCTGTTTTTTGTTAAACAAGCTGAAACTGAGAAATGTGACTTGCCAACTAGCTAAAATATGTGTTTTTTGGTAACACTAATTAATGCATTCATTAACTTAACAATGAGCAAGACATTGGTTACAGAATTTATTAATCTTTGTAAATTAGGGTAGTTAATTAAAATGCCACTGTTCATTGTTAGCTCATAGAAGCTTTCGATTTTATACAATTGTGCACTCATGATTTTTCTAGAATAACTTTTGCTGCCAAATTATCCACTAACCTAGCTCATAATAGTATTTTTGTCAAATTATGATTATGTATGTATTTCTTTCAGTTATTTTTAATTAAAATTAAGTTCAACACACAAAAGAGTGAAGATCAGTTCAACAGAAGTACAGAAATACTACATTGATTTAAAAATAAATAAACTGTGCTGGTTTTGGAAAGGAATCAGCCGATACACACCGAATTTTTTTTTTTATAGATATGAAAAAAATGCTATCGCTGCATCCCTAAAATGAGCCTTACTGTAAAGTGGTATAATTTTTAAAAATGTTTTATTTTAGTTAACCTTTGTTTCAAGTAACAAACATGTTTTTATGGTTTTAGTTAACAGCAGAAACCCTGAAACGGATTCATTTGTTATTTTGTTTTGTTTTTTATCCCCCCACACAAACCTCCATCCATGTGTTTGAGGGCTTTCTGGGCGTCCTCTGGAGACTCAAACTCCACATAAGCATAACCCTTTGACAGATTCGGGTGCAAACGGTCCGGGGGCATGTCAATCATCTTGATCTTTCCATAAGTCGAGAAGATCTCTTGAATATGTTCCTACAGGAAATCAAAAACAGAAACAGATCATCAATTAGCAATACAACAGAGATGAGCAACGAAGTCAGGATAAGTGCGGATGCACCAATACCAGTACCAGTGCAAATGTGCTTTTGAGTCTGCTGTTTGAGTAATAATTAAAAGTAGGTGTGTGTGTGTGTGTGTTTTAGGTTACAGATTTTATGAAATTGTATATATCAAATGATGCATTATTAATAATGCATAAATTTGGATACATTTCTGAACATTATATAAAGCCGATTTTGAATTTGTTTGATTTTGTTGACATTAGAGCTAAAGGTTTTACAAGGGAATTTTAGATATCACTATCACCACATAAATCTGAAAATACTATCAAACACCATGTTTTTATGGAAAATGATATGGTATGAATGATAAAGAAACCCTTCTCTAAGAACCAACAGAATATAAGGAGGAATAAAACTGGAAAGTTCATGTAATAGCTACAAAAAAAAAAAAAAATGGAGACTTCAAGCTCAAATCTACAGACACAAATAAATCGTAAAATATAATAATTAAATAAAAACACTTAAATCCATTTGTGTGTACCTTGGTGACGTTCCTGGTGAGTCTTCCCAGATGAAGTTTGGTGGGTTTGGGGCTCGGGCTCCTCCTCTTCCTCTCTTTCTCATCAGTCCGTTTTTGTGATTTGGACCTGGTTAAAAGCACAGGTTAAGTGCCATGCCTGGTTTTCTCATGTCTGAAATGTGAAAAAAGCCCAGAACCTACTTTGACCGCGAGCGGCGTCGGTTGTCGTGGCGGCGGCGGCTCGGGCTGGGAGACCCGGAGGACCCGGATGAACTAGATGACCGAGAGGAACTGGAGGACCCGGAGCGGCTGGAACCAGAGGAAGAGCTGGAGCCGCTGGACGAGCCGGAACTGGAGCCGGAGCTGCTGCTGGAGCTGGAGCTGGACCTGAGGTCGAATGATATACACGTGTTCAGAAAAGAGTCAAAGTATCACACAAACATGAGTCCTGACCTCCATCCCCTCTGACCTGCTGCTGCTGCCAGTGGATTTGCTGCGGCGCTTGCGGATCTTGTCTCGGCCGCGCTCCTTCTCCGCTCCCTCTTTCCCAGCAGCCTTCTCCTTCCCTCGTTCCCTGGGTTTGTCCTCCGAACGCTCCCTGCGCTTGGTTGGTGATGGAGCCCTGTGTGAAAAAGAGTCACATTTATTTAAAACAGTCTGCAGCAACAGATATATGATGAGAATTATTATTATTAATGACCACAATAAGCTCTCCTATAAAGACCATTATTATGACCCTCTTTAATATTACACTTCAGGTTTTAGTCATCAAAACTTGTATAAAATTTAGTAGCGAATGAAAAATGTGAAGTGAGTGCTAAAAACTCTCTTAAAGGAAGCAAATGATTTAGAAAGAGGAAGAAAAAGGGTGAAGTTACGAACAATAACCAAAATAAAAGGAAAAATTTCTAATTATAGTTGCGTTATTATGATGTTCCTCATTATAATAATTTTTCACATTTAAGTCACCCAATTTTGTATAAAACTTTAAATTTGTTCAATTTAAGCATTCAGTTTTATGCATTTTATGTATTGATAAATGCCGAGAACCAAAATAATTCTATGCACAATTTTATACTGAAGCATCGAGATGACTTTTTTTTTACTTTTTGTTTCAATGCAGTGCACCACATAAAAAAATGCAAATCAGATAGTTTAATTTAAGAATATTCCAACAATATAAAATAATATTTTTAAATGAATGTAGTAACGTTAAATCAATCATTTATGTAATTCACCAAAGGCATTCAATGTGCATGCCAACAAATACAACTCGTGGAAACTCCTAACGTTTTTTAAATAGTGCAAGTATAAATAGTGCATGAGAATAAATAAAACAGTCAAATTATTTATAGGAAGTACGTTACGTTTATCATTATTGATTCGGTGAATTCAACGCGCTGAGCTAATGCTAATCCCGCCGATATTGAACCCGATTACGCAAAATGTAAAAATAAACAAATAATAATAGTCGCTAGCATCTCTCTGAGTGTACTCAACCTCATACACGACGGAAAAACAATGCCATATTATGAATATCGTTCTAAATAAAGGGTCAAACTTACATGATGAACGGGCAAGCGCTACACACTCAACGTCGTGCGTAACTACCGTCGCGTCTTTATGACGTTTGCGTGAGGACGCAGGCGTGACGCCGCTGATCCTGCGACAGGCGCACGGAGGCTGAGGGTCCGTTAACGCAACGGTCGTAAAGTAAACCACTAATGTGTGCATTTCAAAGAAACATACTGCTGTTGTGTCGATAATATCAGAAGCACGTCATGGATATGCACACAAGCATGTGTGTTTACAATGGAGCAGATCGTCTCTTTGAACATAAATAACAGAAGAGCACAGGCGCAGTAGGTGAGAGATGCTTGGTTTCCATTGTTTTTGTTTACGTTACTTGATCACTTCGTAGTGTCGCTTCATCCGTCTACACTTGCTCCCTGCAACAAATGTGTTGCAGCTGGTCTAAGCTTTTTGAAAAACTGCTTAAACCAGTCTAAGGTGGTTGGGTGTTCCTGGTGGCCTGTGTTCCTGGGGTTTGGGGTACAAAAAAAAAAAAAAAAAAACACAGTCTGAAACGTGATAGCATTACTGTTTGAAAATATAAACAAATAATGAACAGTACGCATATACATATATTAGTATTTGCATACTGCCTGTTATTAGTTTATACAGTATTTGTACATTATACAGTAATGCTATAACGTTTCAAACTGGCGTGTGTGTGAGTCTCTCTCTCTCTCTCTCTCTCTCTCTCTCTCTATATATATATAAATTCAAAATGAAATGCAATTGAAATGAGTTGTGTGTATATAATATTTAACGTTTATTTGATTTTTATATTTATTTTAACTGTATGTATTTTTTTTTTTTGTTTCCCTTTTATTTAAATGTAACCCTGGATCCACTTTATTATTTAATTTGAAAATGAAATTAAAGTAACGAATATAACAATTATGTTCAAGTATTGTCAAAACATTATAAAACATTATATTCATCAGCTAAATCCAATCAGTGTTTTTGTTGTTATTTTTTCATTATTGTGTGTTTGTGTTGTTGTTTAATTTTTGTTTCAGTTGTAGTAATTTTTTATACATCAAGTGAAAATAATTTAAAATGAGAAATTGTATCCATCCATCCATCGTTTTTTTTATTTTATATATATATATATATATATATATTGTGGTTAACATTATTTTATTTCAAGTAGCAAAAATGTCTTTAATGGTTTTGTTTCTTAGTTTTAGCTTTAGTTAAACCCTGAATCCAGCAAAAACCCTCTTACTTTTTAATTCATTATTTTGTGTGTTTGTGTGTTTAAAGATCTGTTAACCCTATACACGACTGAAAATTAAAATTGTGTGTGTGTATGTGATATAAAAACTACTAACAAGGAGCAGCAGTTTTTCAGGGAACATCATTTGTTTTTGCATTGATTTCAGGATCTACTCGAACAACCAGTTTTTTTAGTGTCAGTGCTGTGGTCTCCAGCATGGGCAGACTGGACGACGCTGCCAAGCGTAAGGTGGTGGAGCTGCGGGAAGCAGGTTTGAGCTTCCGTAAAATCAAAGCCGTGCTGGAGCTGGAGAACATCAAGGTGTCAGCGCAGGCCATCTACCTTTTCCTGAAGGAGTTTCAGGGCAGAGCTCGAAAGAAGGACGGAGCAGCTGCGAACAGCAGTCATTCGGTGCCGACGTCAGCGAGGGAGGTGGGCAGCTCTGAGACTCGGCCGGCCGGCTGGAGCGATCAGCAGCTCAGAAACCTCCTCAGAGAAGCTTCTCGAGTCGCTGCCTCCCAGCAGGCCGGGGCGTCCTCCGATGGGAGAGGAGGACAGTCCTCCAGGACGGGTTCAGCAGGCATAAGAGAGGCACAAGGAGGGGAAAAAGATGAGGATATCCGGATTGTCAGCGTCACCTCGTTGGCACAGGGTACACAGCACACTGGCGTCCAAGGGCCACGTTCAGGAGTGGGAACCGGAGCGATGAGTGGTGCTAATTATGTAAGACGACGACACACACCTTCACCTGCCAATCCTGTGCTAGTGGCTCGCAAACGACTGCTGGACAAGGCTTTGCTCCATAGAGCACGGGTGGGTGCAGTGTACTGATATACATTACATTTACATACACCACTATACAAAAGTAAAAAAAAAAATTATATATATATATATATATATATATTTTTTTTTTTTTTTTTATTTTTTATTTTTTTTTTTTATTCGGCAAGAATACATTAAATTAATCAGAAATGACTGTGAAGACATTTATAATGTTACAAATTCCATACACTTAAAATACAGTTATTTTCAAATACATTTTAAATGTATTTAAATTTACATTTAAATGCTGTCCTTTTGAGTTTTGAGGATCCTGAAAAAAAAAGAAATCATGATTTTCAGAAAAATATTAAGCAGGGTTTATAACATTGATAATGATCCAAAAAAATATTAGAATGATTTCTAAAGAATCTTGTGACTCTGAAGAAATGTTTAGTACAGTAATATAAAGCAAATTTGAATTGTAATGCATTTAAAAATTATTGGATGATTACATTGCATCAAAGTACATTATATTTACAATAAAAATGACTGTATTACAGTAATTAAATTCAAATTACATAATAATGCACTTAAAAAAAATATATATATATGTAATTTTTATATATATATATATATATATATATATATATATATATATATATATATACGTATATATATATATATATGTATTTATACATATATATATATATATATATAAATTCTGTTTAATTTTTGTGGCTCTGTTTTACCTTGATGTTTTATCTTGCATGTGTTTTGTGAAGGTCAGAGACGGCGTTCCTCAGAGCGGCCAGCAGGTGTCGCTGTCAATGAGAAGAGACCCATCTTGTTTCTCTGGATCTGAAGGCAGGAAGCTTGCTTTAGCTCAGACATCATCTTATGACCTGACTACAGCCAGGCCTCCAAACATAGTGAGTTATGAAACATCATTAATCCAATGCTTTTATGATTAGAGATAGATAGAATAAACTTTAATAACCAATAACAATTATTGTAACATTGACAATATTGGTGTTTCTTTTGTTATTATGATTATTATTTTTCAGCAGTGTATAGATTGAGGGCTTAAATAAATCTTTATTTCCCAGAGATCATTGCACCAAGGATCCAGTCCTCACAGGAGGTGGATGCACCAGCGGGTTAGCGCTCCCGTTCGTGCTCCTCAACACCCTCCGCGTGTTGGCATCCGCATATCCGACTCATCCACCACTGGGACAACGTCCCAAAATCCAGCCCCCCCTGCACGGGTACAAAACATGACCAACCAGCCCTCACCTCCTCCCCAGCGGTGCGGCCTGGACCCTGGAGCCGTGAGCGGCCTGCAGGAACAGATCCAGCTGTTGGGCTCCGAGCTGAGAAGTTTGGGACTGGCGCTGAGGATGATGGTGGACCATCAGGGCCGACTGGAGAGAGAACAAGCCCAGCAGACTCAAGTCCAGAAGCAGATCCTCAGCACCCTGCAAGACCTCGCATCCAAATACGACCCTCTGCAGTCTGCGTCTGCACCGGCGTCTTGTTCCCTGGCCTCCTCTGCGCCCTTCGGCCAGACTGCGGCCGGTCAGGGCGCTTACGCTCAGTGCAGCCAAGCTCAGACACGATACAACGAAATCCATGATTCTGGCCTAGAGAGCATTGAGGTGTTTTCTCTAGACCAGCTCAGCCCACCCAGCATGAATGGGTTTCAGCAGTGCCCGACCTCCGGGGGGCCCCCGTTCACCCACACACAAGCACGCACGCCAACATACACACACACACACTCTCAAACATTTGCACCCCAGTACACACAGCCACACACAGACTCCTTTACAGGGATGGATGATAAATCAGTAGACATGCCCTCCACCAGTACAGACGGGTCATTCCTGGCCTGTAGCCCCCCTAACCAGTCCTCTAGTCTTCCGGTTTCACCACACGAGCCCGAGCTGAACATCATTAAGGTGGAGAATGCCTAAAAATAGCTCAAATCTGTACTTCACGGTCCAAATACTTTGGATTACAGTCTATTTTATTGTGCACAACTGTTTTAGCTTCCAAGAGATTGAAACTCGTACAAAAAAAAAAAAAAAGTTTCCTATGTTTTCAGTTTTATTTAATTATACACAGTAATTTTGTCTTTTTATATGAAATATTTCAGTTTTTAAAAGAAAATAAATATCCGTAGACATAGTTTGTGCTGTTATTTTTGTATTACGGTTTATTTAAGCACAGTATCATAGTAAAACACTCACTGGTTTAGAAAATGAAAACCTGAACAGTAATAGTTTGTTGAATTATCATTTTTAGATGTTTAATACAGGTATGGTCTATTCTAATGTTTTAAGATTGAAATAGGAATGAAACTTCTGTTTTACAAATAAATATTTGATCATAAATGGTATGAATACATGTTTTTTTATGCTTCGAAATCAGCATCAGAACAGGTATAAAAATTAAATAAGACCGAAACTTTTGTATTACTTAAATGGACACATTATTATTTATTTATTTTGTTATTTACCAGCATATGCAACTTTTTTTGGTAGAGTTTGACAAAATGTTCAATAATGATAGAGTACAACATAAATATTCCACATCGTATTTTCGCCTTAGCCTTTATCACTACGGTAAGCCTATGAGATGTAGGCTAGTTGTATTTTAGTGTTTTCTGCCCTGGTGGTCTATACACAGTAGCCAGAGCAAGAGAAACATTAGATTTCTTTTGCATGTCTGACGAATTAGTTAAACCTTTATCCTATTTTCTGTGTAACATTGAGAATATCACTATAAATTGTTGCAACACCTCCGCCACGACCAGTCTGAAGGGGCTCATGCTTATAACAGTAGTTTGGCTAAGTAGATTCATTTAGACCAATATACTCACAAGAGTCTGATTAAAAAAAAACAGAAAGAAAAATTAGGCACTCAGAGTTTTTTGTATCTGAACTCTTCATGTATGAAGAGCTTGAGAGCTAACATACCAATAGCTGCTAGAATTGTGCAATGAGATGCATCTCTTCATGTGAGGAGTGTCTGTCCATTACATTAGTCACAAATGTTATTGCTAGCGATCAGTTACATGTAATGGAAAGATGTCAGTATAATTCATTAAGATCTTTAATTAACAAAATGTTAAGTTTTAATGGACTTATTCTAGTTGTTTATTCTAAAACTATTTCCACAATTTAATTAAGTTGATAAAACAATTTGTTGAGTGTATGCTTTTGAAATATATGTAGGAAGTCAGGTCTGCTATTACTCATCTCAGACAGACAGAAACCACAAAGACCTTCACAAGAGTTGCATTAGATGAGCTTGATGCATCAGGAATAATTCAGCTTTATATTGTTCCCCCTGTGCCTGAAATATGTTTCAAAATATTGACATTTACTTTGTGTTACCATGAATCTGAACAATGAGGTTCATTTTGGCTTATTTGCATCATCATCTCTTGATCGTAACAGAGTAAAACATTTTGAATCGAAGTATTGTTTTGAGCTGATGTGGTAAAATATTCTACTGGAGAAAGAGGCAATAATTCCTCCCTATGAGAAATTTAAAGTCATTGCTGTCAGGAAAAGAGATGAGAAAGATCTCTGGTGTGAAAAGCTCTGGTAACCTGAACTGTGCTCTATTCTAGGAACCGACCAAGACAAGAACAGAAGACTGGCAATGAAAGCACTGAACAAAGTGTGATGAATCTAAGATATAAGTACACATGCCAACATTTGTCCCTCTCGGTTTAATAATTATTTGTCAGAAAAAAGTATTTGTTTGCAGAATTTTAACATTATTAATTCAAAGGGATTGTATATATGCCTCTAATAAATGTTTTGTAAAATGTTTTTGTCGTTTTATGACATATTATTTTGTCATGATACTTATATCACATCACTGAACATTTAATTTATGTTTATCTAACTGACAGTGATAGTATATTAACTGCTTAATATTAAGTGACTTCCTGAGTGCAATGCTGATTTTTAATCAACTTTTATTAATCAGCTTGTGGTTTTGTTGTGGGAGGCCACATAAACACCATGTCACTTTAAATGAGCAATAGCTCATTTAGCAATAGCTCAACCTGCACAATTAGTTTCTTTCTTGGGTGTTCGTCTCATTAAATTCATTCAAAAATAAATGTTGCCAACTAGCAGAAGAATGGAAAAGAATCTTCTCAAGAGTAAACAGATGAGAAATAATTATATAAATGTACTTCGGGGCCTACATGAAGCTCATATTACTCATCTTGAGGAACAGAGAGTTTGTCCACAAGTTCTTCACAAGCCTGCTGCATTGTCAGATGGACTTAATGCAACAAAACTAATGCAGCTCTATACTGATCTCACTGTCAGATTTGTTTTTGAATGTGAATATTAGCTTTGTGATACCGTGAATCTGAAAACTGCATAAAGCAGAGGCTTTCAGTGGATACTAGTTGGTGCGCATATGATTGGCAATTAAAAATGGATACTATTTTTAAAGGATAATATTTAGTCAACACATCACTGCCATCTGAATCACCTCATTGACAAGATTTATATATTTATTTATTCATTTATTTATTATCCTTAATTTAGATAAGTCAATATATAATATACAGCCTTTCAGATATAGAGTAGTGTGTCTAAAAACATGTTGATATGAGTCTAATTGTTTTGTCTGTGAACTTGTATGAAAACATGAGTGTGGCGGGGGGCGTGGCTTAGCGAACCCTGCAGCGGGGGAGAGCGTCAGGAGATGCGCGGTGAGTGAGTGGGTTAAGCGCAAATAACGAACACCTGTCTCTGCTTGCAGTAATTGGCGTGGATAGTATAAAACACCAGGAGAAACAGGAGCGGGGAGACAGAGAAGGACTGCTGGCTGCTATACTCTTGGACCACAGAATTTATGTTTCAATTGCTGCTGAAACAGTTCTACTCCACCATCATGGAATCCATCCTCTGCACTTCAGTAACTGTCTGGTTCAGCTCAGCTTCTAAATCTGACCTCAGAAGACTACAGAGGGTAGTCCAGACTGCTGAGCGAATCATCGGTTCAACTCTCCCATCTATTCAAGAACTGTACTTATCCAGAGTGAGAAAAAGGGCTGTCAAAATCACTCTGGACCCCTCACATCCAGCACACTCCCTCTTTGAACTGTTGCCATCTGGTCGACGCTACAGAGCACTGAGCACTAGAACGACCAGACACAGGACCAGTTTCTTCCCTCAGGCAATCCATCTTATGAACAGCTGATAATAACGGCGAACACACTACACTTTATATTTATATACACACACACTTTATTTATCTAACACACATACTTAGTATACACTTAAATTTTGCACATAATATATATGTACATACATAACTTCATTTTGTAATATACCTGCCTACAATTGTCATTTGTATATTGTCATTCACTATCTACTTATTTGTATTTTTTATTCTTTTATTATGTGTTTTATGTTCTGTCACTGTCATTCTGTTGTACTGCGGAGCTTCTGTCACGAAAACAAATTCCTCATATGTGTAAACATACCTGGCAATAAAGCTCATTCTGATTCTGATTCTGATTATTTCCGTGCCCTTTTGTTTTTGTTATTATTTTTTTAAATAAAGCAGTCAGTAGTAACAGCCGACCCTGCCGTCTTCCTTCCTACACAACGAACATTGTTACACTGGTGCCGAAACCCGGGAAGGAAGATGGATGCCGCCGCCGTGCCTGTGCCCTCCGCTGCAACATTTGCGGAGCTGATTAAATCCCTCGTGGTCATGCAACATGATCAACACCAGGCCCTGCTGGACATACATCACGATCAGGAGAGGCGGTTTCAAGCCATCCTCCAAACCCAGCAGGAAGACCACGAGAGGTTCCGGAGCTGGATGGAACGGGAGGTTCGGCCGGGAGCCACGGTCCACAACAAGGCATGTTGGAGCGGCAGGGAGGTCTGGGCCGGCCTGCTGGCGCTGCGGGGATCTGGACCATTTTGTGGACAGGTGTCCTGTTATGGAGGTGGGGACGATGATCCGGGTCCCGAACGTCCCACAGGCTGCCCGCGGTCAGGCTGGGTGGTACCAAATACCTGTGAGTATCAAGGGGGGTACCTATCAGGCATTGGTGGATTCAGGATGTAACCAAACCTCAATCCATCAAAGTTTGATACAATCTGGGGCATTGGATATGAACCTCATGGTTAAAGTACGGTGTGTACAGGGGGATGTGGTTGAGTATCCTATTTTGCCAGTCGTTATCAAATTTAGGGGACAAAACCATAGTGTTGAGGTGGCAGTTAATCTGCACCTCCGGCATCCGTTAATTTTGGGGACGAATTGGCCAGCGTTTAAAGAATTATTGGGGGTTTTATGCACGGATGCCTCTTGGGGAAAGAATGCACCGGAGGGGGATGTGAGTGTGCAGGCGGGAGAGACTGAACCGGGACCACTGAGTACTGCCACAGGAGAACAGAGCGAAATTGAGATAATTTTTTCTGAGCGCGATGATTTTCCCCTGGAGCAGTCTCAGGATGAGATGCTGAAACGTGCGTTTGAACAGGTCAGGACCATCGACGGTCAGCCTCTTCATCCTGGACAGCTGCTTACCTATCCATATTTTGCAATAATAAAAAATAGGTTGTATCGAGTGACCCAAGACTCTCAGACAAAAGAAGATACAACCCATTTATTAGTTCCTAGGAGCCGCCGGGAAATGTTTTTTCAGACGCCTCATTCTAATCCAATGGCTGGTCATTTAGGACAAGGAACGACACTAAATCGCCTCATGACACGTTTTTTTTGCCCAGGCATTCACGAGAATGTGGTGGTGCAGGTGGTGCGCGGCTTGTCGTGAATGTCAGTTGGTAAACCCACCGGCCACCCCAAAAGCGCCTTTGCGCCCCCTCCCATTAATGCAGGTCCCCTTCGAGAGAATTGGCATGGAATTATTGGGCATTAAATCGATTCGAACCAGCGTCTTTCACCCACAAACGGACGGACTTAAGACAATTATTCGTAAATTCGTTCAGGAAGATGCCAAACATTGGGACAGATGGTTGGAACCTCTGTTGTTCGCTGTGCGAGAGGTCCCGCAAGCCTCCACGGGGTTTTCCCCCTTCGAGTTGCTCTATGGTCGCCAGCCCAGGGGGGTGCTGGACATCATAAGAGAGACTTGGGAGGATGGACCTTCTCAATCTAAAAACGAAATTCAGTTTGTAATGGACCTGAGAGCAAAACTAAACACTTTGGGGCGGCTCTCTAAGGAGAATTTGTTACAGGCCCAAGACAAACAGAGCCAGCTGTATAACAGGGGAACAAATTTGCGTAAATTTGCACCGGGAGATAAAGTGCTTGTATTACTCCCAACGTCAAGTTCAAAATTACTTGCAAAGTGGGAAGGACCGTTTGAGGTCACACGGCAAGTTGGAGAGCTCGATTATGAGGTAATACGCTCAGATAGGAGAGGAGCGCGTCAAATTTATCCCCTCAATCTCCTAAAAAAATGGAATGAGGGAGAATGAGTGATGCTGGTGACGGTGATTAGTGGAGAGGATGATCTTGGACCAGAAGCGAATATAAAAAACAATCTCTCACTCGAGACAGAGCCGTGCGTGGTGGTTCGCAGCCGGCCATATCGCTTGCCTGAAAACAAGAAAAAAATAGTTCAGGAATAATTAGGTGCGATGCTTGAAATGGGGGTAATAGAAGAATCCAACAGTAACTGGGCAAGCCCGATAGTTTTGGTTCCTAAGACGGACGGCTCAGTGCAGTTCTGTGTGGATTTTCGAAAGGTGAATGCTGTGTCGAAATTCAACGCATATCCAATGCCACGGGTTGATGAATTGCTTGACCAGCTCGGTACGGCTCGTTTTTTTTCCACATTGGACTTAACAAAGGGTTATTGGCAGATCCCCTTGTCTCCATTATCCAGAGAAAAAAACACTTTCACGACACCGTTTGGATTACACCAATTTGTTACACTACCACACCGGGTGTTCGGCGTGCCAGCTATGTTTCAGCGACTGATGGACAGGGTGTTGCGGTCCCATGGTGCATATACTGCTGCCTATTTAGATGATATCATTATATTTAGTAATGACTGGCAGTGGCATATGCAGCATGTCAGGGCGGTACTGAGGTCGCTGAGAGGGGCTGGGCTCATGGGCAACCCGAAGAAGTGTGCGATTGGGCGCGTGGAGGTAAAGTATCTGGGTTTTCACTTGGGACATGGGCAGGTGCGTCCCCAAATTGATAAAACTGCAGCAGTTGTGACCTGTCCGCATCCCAAGACCAAAAAGGAGGTGAGACAGTTCTTGGGGCTGGCAGGATATTATAGAAGGTTTCTGCCTAATTATTCGGACCTCAGTGGACAGAGCCGTGCCAGCAGGCGTTTACCCAGGTGAAGGCTGCTCTATGTGGTGGGCCGTTGCTTCACTCTCCTGATTTCTCTCTCACTTTTTTGTTGCAGACGGACGCGTCGGACAGGGGGCTGGGTGCTGTCCTGGCCCAGGAGATAGAGGGTTGAGGAACGGCCGGTGCTGTACATTAGTCGCAAGCTCTCTAAGAGAGAGACTAAGTACAGCACCGTGGACAAGGAGTGTTCGGCCATCAGGTGGGCCGTCCTCACCCTCCGCTATTATCTCCTGGGATGGGAATTCACCCTCTGTTCGGACCACGCTCCCCTGCAGTGGCTCCACCGCATGAAGGATACCAACGCGCGGATCACTCGTTGGTATCTAGCTTTACAGCCTTTTAAGTTCAAGGTGGTCCACAGGCCAGGTGTTCAGATGGCTGTGGCCGATTTCCTCTCCAGGAATGGTGGGGGGGTGGGGGGCTGCAGGCCAGATGGCCCCCTGGCCTGAGTCGGGCGGTGGGGGTATGTGGCGGGGGGGCGTGGTTTAGCTGATATATATATATATATATATATATATATATATATATATATATACAGCCATGTGATTTGCAATGCCAACCACAATTAACAGGCGAAATTATTGAGTCAATTTCTGCATCAGGGCACATAATTTGTGAAAGATTCAGAGTGCCTCTGAATTGTGAAACAGAGGGGGGCGAGGTGCTGAGGCATGCCTTTCTCTACACCCCTGCATGTCCAGTGCTTTTGATGGGGAGAGATTTATTGTGCAAACTAAATAAGACACTGATTGCAGACTCTGGGGGTGTCCGAGTGGCAGAGAAAGAGCAGATTTGCTGTCTGCAGGCAGAACCAAAATGGGCATATGAATGGAACATCAGAAATTCAGATTGGGCTGGAATGATGTGTGAACTGGCTAGAAACACTGTGAGAGTCTGGGAAGTGTTTATGTCAGAGTGCAAGCATGAAATCGAGGTAGAGAGAGTTGTGGTACCCATTGACAAAAGAGAAAGGGAAAATCATTGCATGACAATTATATGTGCCTCAGATAATCATCCAGCTTTAGCAGAAGTGCCACCATCAGAGTTATGGGCAAAACACAAATGTGATGAGGGTTTAATTAAAGGATGTGAACCAGTTGTGGTCACCCCAAAATCTGATTACAGACCTTGTCAACGTCAACACCCTCTAAAACCAGAGGCAATTCTTGGTATAAAACCAGTGTTTGAGTTACTATTAAGAGAGGAAATAATGATGTCATGCAATGATTCTCCAGTTCGCACTCCAAATTTTCTTGTAAAAAAAAAAGATAAGGGATGAGGATCAGCCCACAGAGTGGCGATTTGTACAGGATTTACAGGATGTGAATGCTGCTGTCAGACAAAGAGCTCCATCAGTGCCAAATCCATACACAATTTTGTCACAATCACCACAAGATGCAACATTCTTCTCAGTGGTAGATTTGGCAAATGCATTTTTTTTTAGTGTGCCAGTTAATAAAGACAGCCAATTCTGATTTGCATTTGAATT
This sequence comes from Carassius gibelio, assembly GCF_023724105.1. Lineage (NCBI taxonomy): Eukaryota > Metazoa > Chordata > Actinopteri > Cypriniformes > Cyprinidae > Carassius > Carassius gibelio. Next base: position 7,383,878 of record NC_068398.1, read on the forward strand.
TGAGGGCAAAGGTTACAACAAAAGCCCTAAGAAGGAGTTTGGAACCTTTGACCCTGACAGCAGGTGCAGCTCTGTTACAGTATGTGGGTGATCTTTGCTTGTGTGCGATTGATGAGCTTAAATGTGTAACTGTCTGAAAAAGGGGTTAAAGCTATAAGAGAAGTCCCAAAACCAGTAACAAAGAAACAAATGCTTAAAATGTTTGGGAATGTGTTCCTATTGTAGAACATCTATTCCAAATTATGTGATTTTTGAGCTACCCCTGAGAGCCCTGAGAGGGAAGGGGTTGAATTTATGTGACAGGATTGAGTGAACAGAGAAAGCGGAAGAGGCATTTCTGAACATTAAAGTTCAGCTGTCTGTTGCGCCAACTCTAGGCTTGCCAGCCCCAAATAAACCCTTTGTTCAGATGGTTGATGAGAAAAATGGATTTATGACTTCTGTATTGTTGCAGCATTATGGAGACAAACTGAGACCTGTGGCATATTTTTCCAGCAAATTAAACCCAGTTGCAGCAGACCTGCCACACAGTCTGAGGGTGGTGGCAGCTGCTGAGAAGGCTGTGATGCTGTCTAGAGAATTCGTAGGTTACTCTGATCTGACATTGATGGTGCCTCACGCAGTGTCCATGATTTTGCAGAAACAGAAAACATCACACTTATCAACAGCTCGATGGTTAAGATATCATACTATTTTGCTTGATGTGCCTAATATCACTGTTAAGCGATGCACAACCTTGAATGTTACTACTTTCCTTCCAACAGAAGAGGATGGGGAAGAGCATCATTGTTGTTTAACAGCACTTGAACAAGTGTGTACGCCACGTCCAGACCTGAATGATGTGCCACTCGAAAATGTCCTATTTGTGGATGGCTCAGCTTTTAAAGATCCACAAACAGGCCTGAATAAGGTTGGTTATGCGATAACAACTGAATTTGACATTGTGGCCTCTGGCTCATTGCCATCAAATTATTCAGCACAAGCAGCTGAGCTTGTGGCATTAACAGAAGCATGCAAACTAATGACAGACAAATATGTAACAATTTACACAGATTCACGCTATGCATTTGAGGTTACTCATTAGTTTGGTGCGCTGTGGAAACACAGCAAGTTTTTAAAGTCAGATGGACAACCAATACTAAATGCAGCCCTTGTGGCAGATTTGCTAGATGCTATTTTGCTGCCAGAAAAGAAAGCCATTTATAAATGCGCAGCACATACTAATAACAAAGATTCTGTAGCTACAGTAAACGCCAGAGCAGACGAAGCGGCGAAGGCTGCGGCATCTCAGCAGACAAAATCATCAGAGTGTACTTTGTTATCTGAAAATAACCCTGACATTTCTTCATCTTTACAGGGCATGCAGACATTTGCAACAGGGCAGGAGAGAGATAAATGGAAACTTAGTGGTTGTACGATGGTGAAATATATGTAGGAAGTCAGGTCTGCTATTACTCATTTCAGACAGACAGAAACCACAAATACCTTCACAAGAGTTGCATCAGATGAGCTTGATTCATCAGGAATAATTCAGCTCTATATTGATCTCACTGTGCCTGAAATGTTTCTAAATATTAACATTTACTTTGTGGTACCATGAATCTGAACAATGAGGTTCAAATTCATTGGCTTATGTACATCATCATCTCTTGATCGTAACAGAGTAAAACATTTTGAATCTAAGTATTGTTTTGAGCTGATGTGGCAAAATATTCTACTGGAGAAAGAGGAGCCATCTCCTCCCTATGAGAAATTTAAAGTCATTGCTGTCAGGAAAAGAGATGAGAAAGATCTCTGGTGTGAAAAGCTCTGGTAACCTGAACTGTGTTCTATTCTAGGAACCGACCAAGACAAGAACAGAAGACTGGCAATGAAAGCACTGAACAAAGTATGTTGAATCTAAGATATAAGTACACATGCCAACATTTGTCCCTCTTGGTTTAATACTTATTTGTCAGAAAACAGTATTTGTTTGCAGAATTTTAACATTATTAATTCAAAGGGATTGTATATATGCCTCTAATAAATGTTTTGTAAAATATTTTTGTCATTTTATGACATATTGTGGATTAGCGATGTCCTGGATGCCCTGCTTACATATCTCTATTTCTGTACATCTTCAACAGTTTCCATCTTGTACCATTATTACACATTTTGAGGAGATCAGGCAGAGAATATCTGGCCTTCATGTTAGACAAACAGGAACTCAAGAGTTCGTCCGATGTGAAACAGCACAAACACCAGATCTCCACAAGTGATTATGATCTAAACTACACGCACCACAGTCACGCTATTATTTCTTAAACCACAAGAGGACAATGAATCATTTATTCACCATTTATGTGTGTACTAACAGTGATTGAAGATGTTTAGTGTTTAACATTTTACAAATTACACCAACAAGAAATTAAAATGGTACTCTCTTCATTTTTTGTTAATGGATGCTTTAACAAATCGAAATAAAAACCAAACGGCATGCTATAATACAGCATATCGAGAATGAAACGTTACATTTAATAAAAAATGTATTAATTTTTGTTGTTGTTGTTGTTATTTTTTTAAAGAGCACCCACTGATGCATTCACCTCCTGTGAGAAACGCATTACAGTTTTATAGTATGGTAGTCATAATTTACAACGTACACAAAATACCTTTCTGCAACTTTGGATGATACTTTTACTCTGACGAAGCATCAGACCCGTTCTCACGAAAACCCCTTTGTGATTGTCACATTTCACTGAGAATACTGAGAGGTTTGACAAACAAACTTTAATGCAATAGAAGAGCTTTCATTGTTTTAATTAGGTTAAGTTATTTATTTTTATATTTGTATGCATTTGAAATATTTGATAGGTTTTATAAATGAGCATAATACTTATCAAAGACAGACAGGAACTCAGAGTTTGACCTGCTTGAACCAAACAGACCTTGACCACACAGTGTTGCATCAGATGAGCTTGATGCATCAGGATTAATTCAGCTCTATTTGATCTCACTGTGTTTTGAAATACATTTCTAAATGTGAATATTTAGTTTGTGTTACCACAAATCTGAAAATATGAATCTGAACTAAGAGGTTCATTTGGGCTCAGTTGCATCTCCTCTCTTGATCATAAAGCAGAAATGGATTATTAGTTTAGTACACATTACTTCCAGTTGAATCACCTCCTTTACAAGATTTAAAAAATGTAGATGGGTTGTTATATACTGAATGGCCTTTCAGATATAGAGTAAAAGCCTTTATAAGACTTGAACCTTAGACACGTTGGTCTTCTGAGATAGGGACAATACACACACAGTGTATTAAGATACAGACATCTGTTTCGATATCTCACTGAAAGAAGATTCGAGAAAAGCCTCTTCTCATCTATCTTTTTCATCCACTTCCTTCCTCCCACCCATCTCCCTTCACTTAACTCACACAGAATGGTCAATAGCAGAATATAATGTTCGGTGATATCCATTAGTCACGTTTGGTAGCATCTGAATTGCTTTAGTGCGACTGGTACAATGGTTTCAATCTTACGAGAAGTAGACTAACAGGTGATACAGATACTAAGAGTTTAGAGATGGGGAGCATGGGGTGAAAAATATTTTCACGCAAAAACAAAGACAAGGCATTATTTGGGAACTGGATGCATTTTATTGTTTTTCATGTTTCAGGTAGAATATTCTTAAATGGAAAAATGGAATAAAAGCCCTGCTCTGCTTAATAGAAAATAAAATAAAATATAAATTTTATCCAGTTTATCATTATTCCTGGTCTCCTTGAAAAATAGTTTATTTCTTTATTTATTTTTTGATGGTTTGGGGGATTCCAAAAGTTAGTCCCTGTCTCTGTTTGGGGGATGTTTGTTTTAGTTTGAGTACTTCGGGTGCTTCTGTATTCAGATGAGCCCAAAGCGTGGAGTGTGTCCACACACATTTTTCTGAAAGTCATGCATCTTTTACTCTTAGATTTATCTTGGAGAATTTGATATCTTGTATTGATTTTATAATATCTCTGATTTGGCCATGTAATTGGCATAATACATATTTACCAGAATGAAATACATTCAATTGTATTCTGACTTACTCTGAGATTATTGACTCTAATTGATTACATTGCTACCACATTTCTGTGTCAGGTTAGTAATGCAATTTATAATTATGCAATAATGCAATTAATTTCAAGTTTACTGTAAGGGCTAAAGTCGTGACCTCTGACTAGAAATAATGATGCTTTATTCAAGTGTGTACGGATCTATGGGGACTAAACAAAATCAGCTTTTATACATATTTACATGCATGTCTGTATGTCTTCTTAAATGGTTTTCATCATGTGCCATTACACATTTATACATTTTAAGGAGATCAGGCTGAGAATATCTGACCTTCGTGTAAGACAGACAGGATCTCAAGAGTTTGTCCAGTGTGAAACCTCACAAACACCAGACCTACACAAGTGATTATGATCTAAACACACACACACACACACACACACACACACACACACACACACACACACACACACACACACACACACACACAGAGAGAGAGAGAGAGAGAGAGAGAGAGAGAGAGAGAGACTGTCAGGGATATAAAACAGCCAATTTTCTCATCTTTTGGTTTGAGTCTCTGTCAACTCTCTATGTGGCGGACTTCTCTGATCTTCTGATCTCCTCTCATTGTTGCTCCTGAACTTCTACAAAAACTAGAAAGAAAAAACAATCTGAAAACGAAGAAAGAACAATATTCTCAGGTAAATTTGGTTTTCACATGAAAGATTAATGTACATATTGCGTTCTATTATACTCAGTGTCATTGGTTTAATATTTGTGAGGCACTGTCGTGATCTCCTCTCTTTCAGTATCTGCTCTTCACTGATCATCTGAGGGATCTGTCTGAATCAAGATGCTGCTGATCATTGAAGCTCTTCTTCTCATTTCAGCTGCTCTAGGAAAGGTAAGATTGTGTTCTAGTATGAATATTACAGACATTAATACTGATGATTGATTATTATGATCCCTGTTACTGCAGGATCACAGAGCTGCTGCTGTTGAAGGAGAGAAATATCCACTGGATATGGCACTGAATTCAGTTGATGATCGATATGAGAAATGTACAAAACAAATGGCAAACCTGGTGGAGAACAAATATCTGAAGCAAGAAAAGTCTAACCCCGAAACTGGCTTTGGAAATGCTTGGAAACTTGCTGAAAAGAATCACAAGCCACCAGGAGAGAACTTGAAAGAGAATCATTTAATCGCCATTTATGTGTACACTAACTCAAAAAAATCTGATGTATATAAGAAGTTTAATGCAGCTGATCGTAAAGAGAAGAAAGAATATGAAAACAAAACATACAAATGGTACTCACTTCACTTTCTGTTAACAGATGCAATACAGATTCTGAAGAAAACACAAAATACATGCTATGATACTTATCGACGTACCGACATTGAATTTGATAATGTTTATCCGAACAAAGAGGTTCGTTTTGGCTCATTTACTTCATCCTCTAAGAATAGTAAGAGTACATCCGGTTATGGGTCTAAATCTTGTTTTGAAATCCACACTTGTCAAGGTGCTGATATTACAAATTATTCTATGATTCCTGAGGAGGAAGAAGTGCTGATTCCTCCGTATGAGATGTTTGAAGTCACTGCTATCAAAAGAAAAACAAATAAGCCTAAACTCTGGTGTGAAACTGTCTATGTGTTGAAAAGCATTGGAACAAAAAGTGACCTGAACTGTGCTCTAGTTAAGAAACCAACCAACACCATAAGGCTTAAATTCAAATGATAAAATCATTTACATTTCTATATAGATTGTGTTTTTCTCAGTTTTGTTAAATACTTCTTTGTTAGAAAACACATTTTGTTTACACATCTTCAGCATAATGAAATAAAGTTACTTATGTGACTCAATTCAGTGGCCTTTAAGTGATTTTGATTTATTTGCTCATATTTACACATTTCTGATGAACAATTTCGTGCTTGCTAGCAATATCATAGCCACCAATACAGCTTACAGCAAAAAAATTAAAACATTTAATTAAATAAATAAAAAATGTTATCATTACAAAAATAGCTTTTTGCTTCTTGATGAATTTAATTTGTTTCAGTAAACTTAAACATAAGTTCAATCCACCTAAACATTTAAACATAAAAACTGGCTTAATATTTATAGTTTAATCTTAATCAGTAGACTGAATCAAATGTATTAGTAGCTAGCAGTTAAACGAAAGGGATTGATTTATATTACATTTACATTTATTCATTGGAAGAGATGTGTTTTAAGCCGATTCTTGAAGATGGCTAAGGACTCAGGATTTAAGTAGTAAATAACTGAGAAATTCTAATTCATTAGGTTTGTTCAACAAAACATTTATTTATTCAAGTCGTCTTATGTGAACTTTAGAAAAGCTTAACTCAGTTTGATTAAGTTCACTAAACATCTGCACTTGAAACATATGTAAGGATTTATACAGACAGTTGTGTTTCTAGTTGAAACCACACAGACCAGACTTTATCAGAGCAGATGAGAAGATTCACTCTTAACTCTTACTCATTCGAGCCGCATGTTAGAGACGTGTCTCTGGTCGGCGAGTCTTTACTCACTTCAGATCTTGCTAGAAAAAAAAATTACAAAAAGAACAACTTGATAACTTCATAATAAACCGAAATCAAAATACTTAAAGGGGGGGGTGAAATGCTATTTCATGCATACTGAGTTTTTTACACTGTTAAAGAGTTGGATTCCCATGCTAAACATGGACAAAGTTTCAAAAATTAAGTTGTACGTTTGAATGAGTATTTCTGTTCCCAAAATACTCCTTCCGGTTTGTCACAAGTTTCGGAAAGTTTTTTTCGAGTATGGCCCTGTGTGACGTTAGATGGAGCGGAATTTCCTTATATGGGTCCTAAGGCACTTCTGCCGGAAGAGCGCGCGCTCCCGTATAGCAGAGCACTGAGAGCACAACAGACTTCACTGATCAGAGCGAGAGCGTCGCGAAATGTCACAAAAGGAGTGTGTTTTTGGTTGCCAGGGCAAGACAACCCTGCACAGATTACCAAAAAAACAGCATTAAGGGACCAGTGGATGTAGTTTATTTTTACAGAGCATCAACGGAGTTGTGCAAGTGTTTTTGTTTGTTCCCTGCATTTCGAAGATGCTTGTTTTACAAACATGGCCCAGTTTGACGACGGATTTGCGTATCGTTTATTTCTTAAGGATGATGCAATCCCAATGAAAAAGGGTCACGATCGTGTGTTGGAACCGCAGGCGGTGAGTAAAACTGCTTCAAATATCTCTGCCTCCTTGTTAGTGCGTCCGCCTCCCATCGGAGACCCGGGTTCGAGACCCGCTCGGAGCGAGTCGTTGCTGCTGCGGCTCTCGTTCAGTTTCAGCCTCTGGATCTGATTCTGGATCATAAATATACGCTGAATCTGACTGTTAGCCATGGTTTGTTTTGGTTGGTTTTGTCCTCACGGTGTCACAGCTTCCAAATGCTCTCAACAAAAGCTTACCCGCGCTCGTGATTCTTTTATCCTCCAGCCACTTGTGTTTTTCCGGGAAAAATCGGTACAGACTATCTTTCTCTTATGAATATAATAAAACTAAAGACTTTTTGGAGTTATGAAGGATGCAGTACTACTCTATAGGTACTCAAGATTAACAGGATATTGAGTGAAAATGAGCATTTCACCCCCCCTTTAATATTTAAAATACAACAAAAAATATTGTAACCCTTAAGGGCCCACTTTATAAGTCCATAAACCAGATCGTTTTGCAGTGTCCTGAGTTTAGCTCCAACCTTTCCTAAACATTCTTCTTCTTCTTTTCAAGTTTAATGGCGGTTGGCAAACCAAACTTAAATGGTGCATTCCCGCCACCTACTGGACTGGAGTGTGGATAACGTTATGGTAGTAGCGACCTAGAGTCTGTTAATTAAATGAGTGTTTTTTAAGAAATTAAATAATTCTTCTTATATTTTAAATTGCTTTGGTCCATTACCTAATAATGCTTGGATGGAAAAAAATTATATTTCCATTTCTCTTAATGCTTGAAATAATTTAAATCTTTCTCTTGGATAAGCCTCACATTTTAATAATACATGTTCTACTGTTTCCATATTTTCTGAACTACATTTGTCACAATACCCAGTCTGGTGTTTCCCAATCTTGACCATACTTTGATTTAATAGACAATGGCCGATGCGCATTCTTGAAATTAAAACATCCTTCCTCCTATTTCCTATGTTTCTTCTTTCTAAACCAACTGTTCCTTGAATGTTGCATAAATGTTGACCCTTATTTCCACTGACCCACTCCTTCTGCCATTTCTTCCTAATTTCCTTTGCTATTATACTTTTTTATCTCAGTCTTACTCAATGCAATATTAATATTAATATCAACTTCTGTAAATGTCATGGCCTGTTTGGCTAAACTATCCACCACTTCGTTTCCTACCACCCCGATATGAGCCGGTAGCCAAAGAAAATGAATAATGATTCCCAATTGTCTCTAAAAAGACTTTGTGATATTTCATAAATTAAGACTGTCTAGCTAAAAAAAATACTACTTGCTAGACTTTCAATTGCAGATAGAGAGTTTGTGCATATAACTGATATGATTGGCTGAACTTCTTCAACCCACTGTAATGATAATATAATTGCTTTTAATCTGATGTAAATACTGAAATGTGATTTGATGTTCTTTTCAAAATGTTGACTTTAAATTGAGGTATAAATACTGCTGCTTTTCCTAAACATGCCTGCCTGGAAGTTTTTAGTATGTTTAGTAAGACCTCGATTAGTTGGATCAGGTGTGTTTAATTAGGATTGGAGCTAAACTCTGCAGGACACCAGCACAGCAGAGTCTGGAAACCCCTCTGCTATATAAAAAAAGATGCCTCTGTCGGTGGTGGTTTAGTTAAAATTGTACAACAAGTTGTAATATTTCTTCGGTCAGTGAGCTGTTTTGTGTACATAAAAAATCATAATTTGGGGAATTCACATCTTTATTTTAATGCAGTTTTCACTTTACAGTGTGGTCCGACTTTACAGAACCATATTGTAAAATGTTATGAAATTTATCAACAGTCAACAGTGTTAATAACAGCTTCAGACAATAACAGTCAAAAGTTGCTTACAGATTTGTGATATAATCAGCTGTTCAAATCCAATCAATGAATGATGAAGCCAGGTTCAAACAGCAACACCTACCGGCCACTGTCTGAAGTTCAGTATTTCTCTCTATTAAAAAGAGTTTCATCAATAATGATTCCTAGGTTAGGCTCAGATTATTAATAGGTAACCAGTGCATACTTCCTGGTTCTAGTAAGAACTCTTGCTGGTGTATTTTGGACTAGCTGTAGTTTGTTTATTAAGCGTGCAGAACAACCCCCAATAAAGCATTACAATAATGTAACCTTGAGGTCATAAACGCATGGACCTGAAATAGGACATATGTCAATTCAATCATCATTAAAATGGGACTTTTAGATTAATTTATTACATAATAATAAAATTATATATATATATATATATATATATATATATATATATATATATATATATATATATATATATATATATACACACACACACACAGTACAGACCAAAAGTTTGGAAACATTACTATTTTTTATGTTTTTGAAAGAAGTTTCTTCTGCTCATCAAGCCTGCATTTATTTGATCAAAAATACAGAAAAACAGTAATATTGTGAAATATTATTACAACTTAAAATAATAGTTTTCTATTTGAATATACTTTTAAAAAATAATTTATTCCTGTGATGCAAAGCTGAATTTTCAGCATCATTACTCCATTCTTCAGTGTCACATGTAACATCCAGTCTATCACATGATCATTTAGAAATCATTCTCATATTCTGATTTATTATGAGTGTTGGAAACAGTTCTGCTGTCTAATATATTTGATCAATAAAAGGTTAAAAAGAACTGCATTTATTCAAAATATAAAAAAAAAAATTCTAATAATATATATTCTAATAATATATTTTCTCATTATTTATCACTTTTTATCAATTTAACACATCATTGAAGAGTATTGATTTTGCTCTGGGTGCCAGGCTAAATGAGTAAAACACTGTCACTGCGTTTCTGACATCAGTCAGACCCTCAACAAACATGATTCAAAATAAAGCAAACTTAAGGCATATCATCATATTTATACTCTTCATTTCAGATTTTCGCATGAATGATCACTCTCTTAAATTTGTGAAAAAAGCTAGAAAATATGCTAAGGCTTTTTATATGGGGACAGACCCTATTTCAAGCAAGCAAACAGTATAGATTCAGATAGGCCCAAACATTACTTATTTCAAAGAAAAAATATCATAAATCTCATACATTTAACACATTTCACTGTAGCTTCCACTACTGTTTGTCCCTTCATCAATAACTTTCTCCATTCTCAAATCCATGATAATGACAGTACACAGTCATTTTAACCATTTGATGTGAAACACTAGACTTCACCAGTCTCTGTACTGAGCTGGATATCAACTGAAAAATATATGGTAGACATAATAGCAGCAAAAATCCTTTAGCAGCATTATGTGTACACTCAGGCTCTTTTACTGCCATTCTCATATGAGTGATGATATTGGTAACGTTGTCACTGTAGTCTGGAATATGAAAACAACATGATGTACCCAACTATGATGCTCATATTTATCTTGTACTTGTGCACAGACTACTTCGAAGCTGTTTTTCAGTCTTAACCTTGCTCTTCCTGCTGATAAGGACGCTTGATGTTTAGGCTGGATTCTGGCCTTGTTGACGTGTCTCCAGATCTTTACTCCGTCAGCTCCTCTTCCTCAGATGCAGGTGGGACCTTTCTGCAGTGGCTGGCCTGGATCCACGTTGCTCTCTCTGCTACTTCCACCTTCACCTTCCAGCTCTTTCTCCTCCGATCTCGTACCACCACAAAATCTCCTGGTTTCAGGTTATGCAACAGTGTTTCAGCTTTCACCTGAACACAGACATTAGACAACAGAGAAGACATTTCCTTGCAATAACTCAACATGTCATGCTCACACACCTGTAGATGGTAGCTGTTGTTTACCCACTTTCTTTACCCATAAATGGTGGGTTGCCAAAGAGAATTTCAAAAGGGCTTCTCTTCCGGGTCTGTTGTGATTCACTGCAGTGTAGTAATGCAGAGTGTCAGCCATATTAAAAAAGTTAACAGCTTAAGTCATTTGTGGATTAATGCGTTTTGGAGATGCGAACTATTTAAAACAATTCAGTTCGATTTGGTGAACTGGTTCAAAAAGATCTGGTTACATCGAATGATTCGTTCACGAACCGGATATGACAAACTGCTTTGTTTCGAACTCTCTCTCAACAGACACGGAAGAGAAGACAATGCTGAATAAAGTCGTAGTTTGGACCAAAATGTATTTTCGATGCTTCAAAATATTCTAACTGACCCTCTGATGTCACATGGACTACTTTGATGATGTTTTTCTTACCTTTCTGGACATGGACAGTAGACCGTACACACAGCTTCAATGGAGGGACTGAGAGCTCTCTGACTAAATCTAAAATATCTTAAACTGTGTCCCGAAGATGAACGGAGGTCTCACGGGTTTGGAACGACATGAAGGTGAGTCATAAATGGCATATTTTTCTTTTTTGGCTGAACTAACCCTTTAACGTGCAATTTAGCACAATTTGCTTTCATATTCTGGCCTATTCTGTTTGTCTGTAAATAGTAGTGTTTATTATTAATAGTGTCCACCAGTGTAAGTGGTGGAAAATGGAAATTGGTCATTGTCATTTATGAAGTAGCTGAAAACAATAAAAAGATTTATGTTTGATTTCATTTTTAAATTTTTTCATTTGTTCCATATGGTCTGAAAATTGAATTGTGAAGCGTTACACAGACCTTAGCACTTTTTAATACAATCAGTCACATGAAAGAAGTACAACATTCAAAAAAGGGTCTTTTTTACATTGTTGGATGAAGAACTTACTTTTCTAAACACAGTGTCACACGAGATTTCATGTAAATTCAAGGCCCGTTGTTCAGCACACACCTCAGTATTTTGCTATGGCCTTGGTTGGTTATATAGAGCACAGTTCAGGTCACTTCTTATTCCAGTGCTGTTCAACACAAACACAGTCTTACACCCGTGATTTTTCTGATTTGTTCTTGTCCTGATATCAGTAACATTGAACTTCTCATATGGAGGAATCAACACCTCTTCCTCATGACGAAGCATAGAATATTTTGTAATATTAGCTCCTTCACAAGTGTGTATTTCAAAACAAGATTCAGTTCCAAAACGTTTTGCTATACTACGATCAAGAGAGGAGGATGTAAATGAGCCAAAACGAACCTCTTTGTTCAGAACATCATTCTCAAATTTAACCTTTGTACAGCGAAAAGTATCAAAGCATGTATTTTGTTTTTTCTTTAGAATATGCAGTGCTTCTGTTAACAGAAAGTGAAGTGAATACCATTTGTATTTCATGACTGGGTAGTTTTGTTTGCCATACCGAGTGTCATTATTGAACTTAACATATATATGTGTGTTGTTCTGGGTGTAAGTGTACGCATAAATAGCAATTTTATTGTTTGGTTTTAATTTGCCCAAAAAATTGCGGGATACTTTTTTTTTACTAATTTTCCAAACCTTTTCAAAATCAACTGAGTTTCTGAGTTCCTTCTTCAGATATTCTTTGTCCACCTGCTTTGCCATTTTCTCTTTACAGCCGTAATAAAGGTCATCAACTGAATTCAGTGCCATATCCAGTGGAAATATCTGTCCTTTAACAGCTGCTCTATGATCCTGCAGCAACAGGGATCATAATGATCAATCATCAGTATTCATGTCTGTAATATTCATACTAGAACACAATCTTACCTTTCCTAGAGCAGCTGAAATGAGAAGAAGAGCTTCAATGATCAGCAGCATCTTGATTCAGACAGATCTTTCCGATGATCTTGTAGATCTAGTGAAGAGCAGATAATGAAAGACAAGAAACACAACAGTGTCTCACAAATGCTAAATAAATGAATCCAACAGAAATTTTTATGTTCTACATAACATTCATCAGTAGAAATGTGCATAGGTTTGCAATATAACATTGATTTATCTCCAAACTTACCTGAAAACAATGTTGTCTTTTTCAGAGTGAGTTTTCTTTCAGTTATTTTTCAGGAGCTCAGGAGTAACAATGTGAAGTGAAGTGCAGAAAAGTTATTTGTTCTCATTCAGATGACCTCTTCAAATCAACAGATGAAAAGTTTGAAGCTGCTTTTATAGCTAATAATGTGTGTGTGTTTTCTGAAATATAACAGCTAGTGAGTAAGTGTGATCTATCTATATTGCAACACTTGTGAAAGTCTATGTGGTTTCACACTGGACAAAGGCCAAAAAAAAAAAAAAAAAAAACCTGTAAACACTCAAGTTTCACTTTGAGCATTTCGGACTCCATGAAAGATGAAAGATTTTTTTTAAATAAAATCTCCTCTGACAATTTCTGTTTCATCTCTTCTGTCCCTTTCACAAAAAAGGAAACATTTAAAAAAAAATTCAGGAGGTACTTTAATCAGTGACAAATTAAACTAAAGTGCCAATAGCTGGTGCATGACATCATAGTGACATGTAATGACTTCTTGAGCAAGCTTTAGGTACTTTCCATCGATTATAATTGCCAACACTGTCTTAAACTCTGACCCGCTGTTCAGAAGAGTTCAGCTCCAATCCTAATCAAACACTTCTAAACCATAGACTGTAAAGAAAGTTGATGCGTGACTGGCGCGGATACAGGATGGCTGCCTCCGTGACGAGCTCTGCATATGTTTTTGTTAGTTTGTCCTGTCTTTAGTTATATTCCTGCCATCAGTTTCACCAGGGATGAACTGCTGAACATTCGGCAGAACGCACCACAAGATGTTTTTCCGGATTTCAATTATTCAGACGTTTTAGTGAACATTGTTATCGGAGGAGCGGCGGCGCTGATCAAGCGCTTCAGGACGCGCAGACGGGGGAAACGAGCGGGAGCGCTCGTCAGACTCAGGAAGCGCGGATTTCGAACGCCGTTGCCTAGCATCCATCTGGCAAATCTCCGCTCTCTACCCAACAAAACGGACGAACTCCTTCTGCTTTCTCGGACTAATAAGGATTTCTCTCACTCTGCTGCTCTGTGTTTCACGGAAACCTGGCTGAATGACGCCATACCGGACAGCGCGCTCCATCTGCCGGACTTTCAGCTGTTTAGAGCGGATCGAGACGCAGAATCAACAGGGAAATCGCGCGGCGGCGGGACATGCTTTTACATCAATGAACGGTGGTGTACAGATGTAACTGTGTTAAAGAAGACGTGCTGCTCAAATCTCGAAACACTCTTCATTAACTGCAAGCCGTTCTATTCGCCGCGGGAGTTTCACTCGTTCATTCTGGTCAGTGTTTACATTACATCCCTCCGCAAGCGCATGTGAGCTCAGCTTTACAGAAACTGGCTGATTAGATTACAGAACAACAACACCCGGACTCTGTTTTAATCATTCTCGGGGACTTTAATAAAGCCAATCTGTCCCGTGAACTGCCAAAATACAGACAGCACATCACATGTCCCACAAGAGACAGTAATATATTGGATCACTGCTACACCACAATAAAGGATGCATATCACTCTGTTCCACAAGCAGCTTTGGAACGTTCTGATCACCTTCTGGTTCATCTTATACCGTCTTACAGGCAGAAACTAAAATCAGCTAAACCTGTATCAAGGACTGTAAAAAGATGGACTAATGAAGCAGAGCAGGATTTACAATCTTGTTTTGACCTCACTGATTGGAGTGTCTTTGAAGCTGCTGCCACCGATCTGGATGAACTCACAGAGACCGTAACATCATATATCAGTTTCTGTGAGGATATGTGTATTCCTACAAAGACTCAACTAATTTACAATAATGACAAACCGTGGTTTACTGCAAAACTCAGACAGCTCCGTCAGGCCAAAGAAGATGCTTACGTGAAGGGGGACAATGTCTTGTATAAACAGACTAAATACACATTGGAAAAGGAGATCAAAGTGGCAAAGAGGAATTATTCTGAAAAAATAAGGACTCAGTTCACTTCCAACGACTCCGTATCAGTGTGGAAAAGTCTAAAGAAGATCACCAATTACAAGACACCACCCCCCAGCACCGTAGAGAATCAACGACTGGCAGACGATCTGAACGAGTTTTACTGCAGGTTTGAAAGAACACCCATCACCTGCCCTGAACGCCTCCCCACACAACCATTCACACCCTTCACAACTCCTGCAACCAGCCCCAAATGCCTCTCCAAACAACCATTCACACCATTAACAGCTCCTGCAACCCATCCTGAACACCTCTCCAATCAAGCACTCTCACCATTCTCACCTCCTGCATCCCCCCTCTCCCCCACACCTGCAATTCAGATCAGCGAGGATGCGGTGCGCCAGGTCTTCCGGAAGCAGAAAAGGAAAAAAGCACCAGGCCCAGATTGTGTAACACCAGCCTGTCTGAAATCCTGTGCTGACCAGCTGGCCCCCATCTTCACACTGATCTTCAACAGATCGCTGGAGCTGTGCGAAGTCCCTTCATGCTTCAAACGCTCCACCATCATCCCCATCCCTAAGAAACCCCAAATTACAGGACTAAATGACTACAGGCCTGTGGCTCTAACGTCTGTAGTCATGAAGTCATTTGAGAAACTGGTGCTGGGCCGCCTGAAGGACATCACTGGGCCCTTGCTGGATCCTCTTCAGTTTGCCTACAGAGCAAACAGGTCTGTGGACGATGCAGTAAACATTGGACTGCATTATGTTCTGCAACACCTAGGCAGACCGGGGACTTATGTGAGGATCCTGTTTCTGGACTTCAGCTTAGCCTTTAACACGATCATCCCAAACCTCCTCCTGCCCAAACTATCTCAGCTCTCCGTGCCCACCTCCATCTGTCAGTGGATCAACAGTTTCCTGACAGACAGGCAGCAGCTAGTTAGGCTGGGAAAATACACATCCAGCACCCATACAATCAGCACCGGAGCTCCCCAGGGCTGTGTTTGCTCCCCACTGCTCTTCTCCCTGTACACTAATGATTGCACGTCTAAGGACCCCTCTGTCAAGCTCCTGAAGTTTGCAGACGACACCACACTCATCGGCCTCATTCAGGACGGTGACGAGTCTGCTTACAGACAGGAGGTAAAAGAGCTGGCTGTCTGGTGCACTCTCAACAACCTGGAGCTTAACACCCTCAAAACAGTGGAGATGATCGTGGACTTCAGGAGAAATCCCCCTGCACTCCCCCCACTCACCATCATGAACAGCCCTGTGACTGCAGTGGAGTCATTCAGGTTCCTGGGAACCACCCAGGGGTGTCGCACCCGTGGGGGATGTGGGGGTTTTAACACCCACACTTTTCCCGGTGAGAGGGTTCGACACCCGCACATTTTCTGCAGTTTTTCCGCAGTTTTGCACAAACGCCTTACTACAGTCGTTCCTCCGTTTCTCTGACCGCTCTGTGTCTGCGCTCGCTGCGGCTGCCTCCTCCCCCCTCCCTCTCAAACTTGACACCGGCTTTGAGTGTGAGCGGCTGATGATTGGCTGTTCTGCCTTAAGTGCCGCCTCTCTTGGGGTGTTATCGGTCAGCTCATGCTGAGGGGGCGGGAACTTATGGTTATTTACATCTCCCTTTTCCAGGTACTTTGAATGAGTGTTTATGCTTTAGAGGTTTTTAAATAAGCTTGATATGTGTTTGGGAAGATGTTCTGTTAATCATTTTGTTGACATGTCGAGTGTTTTCGGTATTATATTTCGTTTTTTAGACTAATGCTAATTGCTATTATTGGGATATTGTTTGCATACCTGTTGAAGAACTATGAAATTAAAGTGTATATTATTAAAAACAGTAAATTGTTACATTATTTATACCACCAGAGAAAAAGCTTTGTGTGGGCGTTTTTTTTCTCTCCTTTTCTGATTTTGCGTTTTTTTCTCCCCTTTTCTGATTTTTTTTCTTTACTTTTTTCTTTTTTCTTTTTTTTAATGTAGGATTATTTTTTTCCCAGCCAAACGCTGCAAGCCGGAAATCCCGCACAGTGCCAGAGAACTTTAAGCCCTGCATTTTGTACCCCTCTGTCAATGTGTTCATCATTTTTATTGTTTATAAACAAACCACATCCATCCCCCACACTTTTGAAAAGCTTGCTACGCCCCTGGAACCACCATCTCTCAGGACCTGAAGTGGGACATTCACATTGACTCCATTGTGAAAAAGGCCCAGCAAAGGTTGTACTTCCTCCGCCAGCTGAGGAAGTTTAACCTGCCACAGGAGCTGCTGAAACAGTTCTACTCCACCATCATTGAATCCATCCTCTGCACTTCAGTAACTGTCTGGTTCAGCTCAGCTTCTAAATCTGACCTCAGAAGACTACAGAGAGTAGTCCGGACTGCTGAGCGAATCATCGGTTCAACTCTCCCATCTATTCAAGAACTGTACTTATCAAGAGTGAGAAAAAGGGCTGTCAAAATCACTCTGGACCCCTCACATCCAGCACACTCCCTCTTTGAACTGTTGCCATCTGGTCGACGCTACAGAGCACTGAGCACCAGAACGACCAGACACAGGACCAGTTTCTTCCCTCAGGCAATCCATCTTATGAACAGCTGATAATAACGGCGAACACACTACACTTTATATTTATATACACATACACTTTATTTATCTAACACACATACTTAGTATACACTTAAATTTTGCACATAATGTACATACATAACTGCATTTTGTAATATACCTGCCTACAATTGTCATTTGTATATTGTCATTCACTATCTACTTATTTGTATTTTTTTATTCTTTTATTATGTGTTTTATGTTCTGTCGCTGTCATTCTGTTGTACTGCGGAGAGTCACGAAAACAAATTCCTCGAATGTGTAAACATACCTGGCAATAAAGCTTATTCTGATTCTGATTCTGATTCTGAAGAGACCAAAAAAAGATGGCGAGTCTTGAGGTGTAAAAAAAATGACATCTTCTATATATAATCATAGATTAAATCTGATGTATGGACTGACTTTTTAATTAAGAAGAAACAACAAAGGTTGTATTTCTTTAAGAAATAAATTTGTTTTAATGTCCATAGCAGATTGCTTTTGATGTTTTATGGGGCTTTTATAGAAAGCACTATGACTTTCTGTGTGAGGCGCTGGTATGGAAATGCTTCAGAGGCTCAGAAGAAATCATTGAGGAATGAAATAACAATGATAAGTATAGAAAGTATATATAAAGAGAGTGTGCTGAGTAAAGCTAATATCATTGTGAATGATAAGAGGCATCCCCTTTCAGATGCATTTGAATTATTACCATCTGGCAGAAGATATTGTGTTCCTCAATGCACTAAAAACAGGTCCAAACAATCCTTCATCCCTCAAGCAAATGGATTTTTTAATTCTTCTTTTAGCCTTGACTGACGGTCAGCTGGTCTGACCAGCCTAAATTAGATTGAATTTTAAAATCAGTGATTGCTAACTTGTATACGCTATATATGTATGATGTTTGTGGGGGTATGCTGCAAATGACTTTCCCCAAGGGGGAAAGCTGTTTAAGATATGCAAAGTTGAAAATCTCAAGTCCAATTCAAAAGGACATATTCTATTTAACAAAAAAATCACTTTTCAAAAACTACAATGAACAACTAATTTGGACTACACCCCATATTTCCCGACCAGGCACTGAGTGCTGCCAATCACAACACTGGTCCAGCTAACCAATCACAGCACATTTCATATTTCAGAAGGCGGGCCTTCATTTGATACAGGAACTATGTGAGGCCTGCATACCACACTGGGGAGTGTGTAAATATGTGAAAATATGTAAAATACTTGAAAAATAATGTGCTTTTCGAACAACCTAGTCTGTTGTAATACACCACCAAAACAAAAACAAGACTTTGTAAAAGTATAATAGGACCCCTTTAAAAGAAA
Organism: Carassius gibelio; assembly: GCF_023724105.1. Classification (NCBI taxonomy): domain Eukaryota; kingdom Metazoa; phylum Chordata; class Actinopteri; order Cypriniformes; family Cyprinidae; genus Carassius; species Carassius gibelio. The sequence continues at coordinate 7,402,861 of NC_068398.1, forward strand.
GGAAAATTCATGTTTTCATAATTGCTCAATCTAAAATTAAATCATGTTTGAGAGCAAGGGCGCACCTTAATGTTTTGGGGGTGCTACGCAGTATGCTCATTGCTCTGATGAACATTCACAAAACTGTGTGGTTGGAACAACAGCTATCAACCTATGTATTGTTTGTTTGATGATGACTTTATCTTTATGTTGTTGAAGTAGCTTTTATTTTAATAATGCTAATTGTGTGTGTGTGTGTGTTCTGAGCTGAAGTGTGATCTGCTGAAGAGTTAGCTTGATGCTTTTAGCTCAACTAAACTGATGAGCTCATCATAATGCAACACTTATTAATGTTTAATGTTTATGTGTGGTTTCACACTGAACAAACTGTGAGTTTCTGGCTAGATGTGTAAAAGCAACTTTACATGCCTTGTTAGTAGTAGTAATTTGAGCAGTTCAATAAACAGATCTAAATTATACAAAAAGTTCAAAAGTTATAGGCAAACGTTGTAGGCATTAAGATTATGAATCCACCTCTTTTTACCGGATAAATCAGAAGTGTATGTGGTTTTAAAATCAAAACTTTTGAGACTTGCTGATTTGACATAATACTTATTTACTTACAAAATACATACTTATTTAGATGAGAAAGACATCATATATTTAGGTTATGGTTTAATTAAAGGGATAGTTCACTGAAAAATGAGAATTCTTTTCCAAAGGCTCCCAGCAACTGTTTCAAGGATTTAAAGAGTTTATTGTCATGTGCACAGTGAGGAAAACAAGTTTCCCTGTAAAATGTAATTATTTCTTTGCTGTCCACATTTATTGCCAAGACAAGTGCAAACTATGCAAAAAAAAAAAAAAAAAACGCATACATACAATCAAACATAATTAAGTAAACCAATGTTGCAGCAGTAGAAATAAAAGTGACATAGAGCCAAGTATGGTGACCCATACTCAGAATTCATGCTCTGCATTTAACCCATCCAAAGTGCACACACAGACACAGCAGTGAACATACAAACCATTAACACACACCTGGAGCAGTGGGCAGCGATTTATGCTGCGGCACCTGGGGAACAGTTTGGGGTTCAGTGCCTTGCTCAAGGACACCTCAGTCGTGGTATTGAAGGTGGAGAGAATGCTGCACATTCCCCCACCTACAATTCCTGCCGGCCCGAGACTCGAACAAGCAACCTTTGGATTGGGAGTCTGACTCTAACCATTAGGTCACAACTTCCCATTGATTATTGATTATGTTGATTATGTGAATACAAAAACAATTCAATTATAATAATAGGAACTGTAACATTAACAATGTGCAAATCGATATACAGTATGAGGCTACCTGATAAGAAATAGCAGCAGTAACATTTACAAATGTGTAAATTGAGCTGTAGCAGTTCAGTACACCTATTCTATGAGATAAGTGAGATTAGTCTGTGTCCACTGGCTACCCATTTAAAAGTCTAATGGCTGAGGGGATTGTATTTTGCACTCCTGAGGGTAGGAGTGGGAACAGTTTGTTTTGTGGGTGGGTGGGGGTCCTGAAGGATGGAGGCTGCTCTTCTGTGGACTCTGTGGTGGTAAATGGCCTGGAGAGAGGGCAGTGGAGCCCTGGTGATCTTCTCAGCAGTCTTCACCACTCTCTGCAGAGAGTGATGCAGACTGATGCACAGTGATGCAGCTCACACAGTCATGTGTGAACAATGTGTAGAAGATGGGACTGAGAACACACACCTGTGTGTTTGTTGTGATAGTGTCTGAGGTCCTATTTCCAATCATGACAGACTGCGGTCTGCCAGTCAGGAAGTTTAGGAGCCAGTCGCAGAGTGTGGGGTGTAGTCCAAGTGCAAACCGTTTGTCAGTAAGTTTATTTGGGATGACTGTGTTGAAAACGGAACTGTAGTCGATAAAGCGCATCCTGATGTAGGTGTCCTTATCTTCTGGTGTGGACCTGTTGGTCTGATATGCATACTTAAGAAGATACAACAAAGGTTGTATTTCTTTAAGAAATTAATTTCTTTTAACGTCCATAGCAGATTGCGACATGTTGTGTTTCCGGTGATGCGTGTTATGAATGATAAACGCGCGCCTTGAGAGAGTGGATCGGGATAGTATTTTCAGTGTTTAACAACTTAAATTATGCCCTGCTCCTCACACTACTATTATGTTCTGCCAGAGTGGACTGCAACTGCAATGCATCGTCATTTGGACTACTATGGTACTGCTCTTTGAAACATCTGCAATAAATTATTATGATTAAGTTACATGTGTCTATCTGTTACGGTAGGCTATACTTTATACACTCACTCTTTATTGGTTGATATGTTCTTTATACAAATAAATAGTAAAACCAATGCAATAATTTTTTTATTGCACAGTTACATGATGAGTGGGTTTTAATCTGATTTTCTATTCAGTTTAATGTACTTTATTGGCATAATTTGATTAAAGCATGTCACAAAATGAATAATTGTGATCATAGTAATATACAAGTGAATAATATGAAATAATAACATTCCAAGACAGGAATATAGTGTTGGCCCACATCTGGCCCGTGTGAAATCCATTCGGGCCGGATCTGGGCCAACACTGCTTGCTGTCTGGGTTGAGTCTGGGCTATATAAGGCTCAGGTGTGGCTCAGATTTGGGGATTCTGGTTTATTTAAGGCTGAAAATTGGCACCAATAATAAAACATGTTTTGGCCCAGATTAGGGCCAGCTAAGGCTGATTAACTGGCTGAGATTCGGGCCAGTTATGGCCCATGTGTGGCCCGAGTCTTTAATCCAGTTCTGGGCCACTTCCGGGACGTCATTCTTTGAGGTACTTGGGCCGAGGGAAAAGTCATTGTGTGGCCCGGATCTGGGCCTGAAGACATTTGCTATGTTGGTCCTGATGTCCATGCTTCATATCTCAGCACTTCTTACTTTCTACACTTCTTTCACTAAACATATTAAAACTGTTATTCTGTTGAAGCTGCTTTTTATTTTAATAATGCTAACTGTGTGTGTGATGTGTGTGTACTTGTTTTTCTATTCTAGTGGGGACTTAAACCTGAATACACACAGACTCATGGGGACTCGTGTCGTGGTGAGGACCTAAATTGAGGCCCCCACGGGTAAACAAGCTAATAAATTACACAGAATGAAGTTTCTTGAAAATCTAAAAATGCAGAAAGTTTCCTTTGAGGGTTAGGTTTAGGGGTAGGGTTGGTGTAGGGTGATAGAAAATACGGTCTGTACAGTATAAAAACCATTACGCCTATGGAGAGTCTCCACAAGGATAGCTGACCAGACATGTGTGTGTGTGTGTGTGTGTGTGTGTTCTGAGCGGAAGTGTGTTCTGCTGAAGAGTGAGCTTGATGCTTTTAGCTCAACTAAACTGATGAGCTCATCATAATGCAACACTTATTAATGTTTATGTGTGGTTTCACACTGAACAAACATTGAGTTTCTGGCTAGATGTTTAAAAATAACATTTACATGCCTTGTTATTTGTAGTAATTTGAGTAGTTCAATAAACAGATTCTAAATTAAACATACAAAATATAAATTAAATGAAATAGTTGTAGGCATTAAGATCATGAAACCTTAAATACAATTTCCCCTGTAAAATGAAATTCTTTCATTGCTGTCCACACTGAATGCCAAGACAAGTGCAAACTATGCAAAAAAATACTGCGAGAGCGAGAGCGAGAGATCCTAGCGAGGCTCGGCCTCTCCCCTGTCTGCGCCGCCCAGCAGTTTCATGAATGGGAATACAAGCCCCGGGTGTCAGCCCGTGCCCAGGTAGATGAACTCGGTCGCATCGCCCAGCATTGGTTGCTGGAGGGAGACCCCACCCAAACACAGGTAGCGGAACGAGTGGTGGTCGATCGCCTCCTTCGCACACTACCTCGCACCCACCGTCAAGCCGTCGGGATGAGGAACCAGAGCAACGTCCGGGAACTTGTGGAGGCGATCGAGCTGGCGGATGCTGTCCATCACAACGGGGCAGGGGACCGGCTGCTGCCATATCCCCGGAGGGTGGTCCAGGAGCGACGCCTGCTCGAAGGCACCGCGCGACCGGTCAGCAGGCCCACGGTTCCCCCAGGACGGCGGCAGACGGAGCAACTCTATCACATCAACCTCCTGAAAAAGTGGGTGGGGACCCGGGACCAAGTAGCTGCCCTGAGCCTCACCGCACCTGGTCAGTCAGTTCCAGGATGTGTTCCCCTCCCAGCCCGGGCAGACCAATGTGCTTCAGCACCACATTAGGACACATTAGTCGTCATCAGGCAACGGAAGCTCGTCGGCAGGCTATTGAGGAAGAGGTCCGACAAATGCTGAAGTTGGGGGTAAAAACCATCCCCCGAGTCTGTGGTCCAGCCCCATTGTGATGGTCCCAAAGCCGGATGGCACCCTCTGCTTTAGTAATGACTTCCGCCGCCTGAACGAAGTCTCCTAGGTTGACAGGTACCCCATGCCTTGGGTTGACGAACTGCTGGACCGCCTAGGAAGGGCCCGGCACATCAATACCCTGGACCTCACCAAGGGCTATTGGCAGGTACCGCTTTCCAAGGCCGCCAAGCCGAAGACTGCCTTCTCAACCCCCAGTGGCCATTGGCCATTGGCATTGGGGGGGGGGGGGGGGTGACGATTGTCCTCGGAGGAATCAGCGTCGCCCTGGCAATCAACGCAGAACACCTGCACGTCCTCACCGCCGGCTGATCGGTCACAACTGCTCCCCATCAGCCTGTGCACTTTTAAGCAGCACACGCTGCACTCAGAAGACGGTCTAGAGCCGAATGCAACACTGGTCTAATCCTTCTCTCATTTCTCCGCAGAAAGCAGTGAGTGACCGACAGCCCACTCTCCTTGGAGCATGTCAAGATACCCACTTTCCCTTTGGATTTGCACCGAATAGCACGGGAACGCACGGGAAGCACCAGCCATCAGGAAGCGGCTCACCTCACTTCACCAGGCATCTTGCAAAAATAAATAAATCCACCCTCCGGGGCATTTAATTCACAAAGCCTTGTCGAATGATTCTTCACCCCATGACAATACATACACATACACACAAACAAACATAATAAAGTCAAGCTATGTTGCAGGAGTAGAAATAAAAGTGACGTGACATACAGCCAAGTATGGTGACCCATATTTGGGAATCATGCTCTGCGTTTAACCCATCCAAAGTGCACAGACACACAGCAGTGAACACACACCCAGAGCAGTGGGCAGCCATTTATACTGCTGCGCCAGGGGAGAAGTTGGGGGTTCAGAGCCTTGCTCAAGGACAACCCAGATGTGGTATTGAGGGTGGAGAGTGTACTGAAAATTCACTCCCCCCACGTACAATTTCTGCCAGCCCAAGACTCAAACACGCAACCTTTTAATTGCAAGTCTGACTCTAACAATTAGGCCACAACTTCCCATTGATTATTGATTATGTTGATTATGTGAATAGAAATAAAGACTATGTATATCTGTTCGTGCGAGAATGCAATATACTCTATTAATAATATAGTAACATTTAGTAACAGGTAGGTGTCCTTATCTTCCAGGTGAAAAAGGAAAATATGGAGGGCAGCAGCAATGGCATCTGATGTGGACCTGTTGGTCTGGTATGCATACTTAAGGGGGTTCAAAGTGTCTGGCATACTGCTCTGAGTGTGGGTCAGCACCAGTCTCTCATAACACTCCATGATGGACTGTATTAGTTCAGAAAGGTTGTGGAGCTCCTCTTGTGAAGGGCGATGATGGTTGATTGGGAATGTCCAACTGTTGGTAATATTTGGGAAGTACAGTCTGTGAACTGTACTGGTTAAAGTCACCAGTGGCGATAAAAACAGCACCAGGGTGAGCCGTCTATAGTGTGCTGAAAACGTTGTGGAGACTGCCGAGCACTGCTGTGGAGTTGGCTCGCAGAGGGATGTAGCTTGGTGTAATGGTGCGACAGGAAGTAGTATAATCTTACGGTCAGTGTTTCTTAATGAAGTCACTGAAACTGAAATCTTAGATATTGTGAGAAAGTGTAAAACTAAAACTACCTGTGATGGTGATGGAACAGACATGAGTATTATAAAAAAAATTATATAGATTGCATACTTCAACCTCTACCTCATATTTTCAATCTTTCTTTTATTTCAGGTGTTTTTCCTCAAAACATGAAGACTGCGAAGATAATACCTATTTTTAAAAAGGGTGATAAACATCAGTTTAATAATTATCGACCTGTTTCAATACTTTCACAGTTTAATAAAATAATAGAAAAATGGTTTACTCATAAATTTGATATATTTTTGGGAAAAAATTATTTACTTTTTGATTATCAATATGGATTCCGATCCAGTAGATCAGCCTCCGTTGCATTAATTAATTTAACTGAAGAAATTCTTGATGCAATGGACAAAAAACAGTATCTTGTAAGTATATTTCTGGACTTACAGAAAGCGTTCGGTTCTGTTAACCATAACCTACTGTTGACAAAACTACAATACTATGGATTAAGGGGTCAGACATATAAATGGCTTGAAAGTTTTTAAGTAATAGAAGCCAATATGTTCAATTTAAGAACCAGACCTCGGAATGCAAAACTTTTGTATGTGGAATTCCCCAGGGTTCCGTAATTGGCCCTAAACTTTTTATATTATTTATTAATGATATGTTTGAGTCTTCCAAATACATTAATTTTTTGTTGTTTGCTGATGATACTACTGTGTTCAAGACTGGGACAGATTTAAGCAAATTAATGACCATTATTGAAAGGCAAATGACAGAATTAAAGAAATGGTTTGATTATAAAAAAATGTTTTTAAATTGGGATAAGACAAATTATATGGTTTTTGGAAATAAGGGAAAACATGAATGTACTAGTTTAGTTATTCAGGATGTAAATATTGAATGTGTTTCAGAAATTACATTTTTGGGAATTATCCTAGACAGCAAACTTAGCTGGAAGCCTCATACCGATCATATCAAATGTAAAGTTAGTATAAATATTGGTATTCTTTATAACATTAAACACATATTGGATGAAGCTTCATTGCAGCTTCTATACTCAACCTTAATTGTTCCATATTTAACATACTGTACCGAAGTATGGGGTAATGCATGCACCAGTTATACAGAAAGGCTGTTCTTACTTCAGAAGAAAGCAATAAGAATTGTGACTCAAAAAAGTTTACGAGACCACACAAATAAACTGTTTTTAAAATTACAGACCTTGAAATGTAATGATTTGGTCAAATTTAAAATAATAAAAATTATGTGGAGAGTGAAAAATAATTTGGTGCCAATACATATTCTAAAAAAATTAAGTTAATCATAGACAGTAACAACAGAAGAAAAGGCCATTTTTGTGTACCATATTCATGCACCTCACAAAAACAAAAAGGGTTTCTTGTAATTGGGATCAGTTTATGGAATTCTTTGGACATTGTTCAAAAATCATGTAACACGATTGTTCAATTAAAAAAAAAATTATAAAAAAATGTACTTGGAAAATATGAAGGCAGTGAAATATAAGAACCAGTTTTTGACAAATTTGAAATTGTCAGTTATTTAGATGTGAAGTAATATTGACATTAAAAAAAAAATAAATAAATAAAAAAACGGCGAGCCATCTGTTCAGTGCCAGATCAGATTATTGAAAAAAGGGGTAGGAAATTATAAGACTGTCTTCTTCATGCTCCTATTCAGCATAAAAAAATTTTTTGTTGTGGATGTGATTCTTTTTTTGTTGTGTCTGTAATAACTTCATGGCTGAATAAAAAAAGAAAAAAAAGAACTTGATGTATAGACCATTTGCACATGACGTCACGCTCTACTCGCACGAATTCTGAACGCCATGACGGACGGCAGAAGAGCTATGCTTTAGGGCGGACGGCAAGCCAAGAGGTAATAAAATGTATGAGGGCGTGCGCTGTGAATGAATGGAGGTGGAACCTGGAGTGTCTATAACAGTACCCCCCGATACTGAGGGCCGAGGACCCCGACGACATGGTGGATGTCCTCTTCCTCTGGGAGCTGGCCTGTTAGGATGACTGGAGTGGAAGGTTTTTAGTAAGTTCGGATCCAGGATGTCGTTGCGTGGGACCCATGAATGTACCCTTTCCAGTCCACTAGGTATTCAAGTTGTCCACCCAGCCTCCAGGATGTCTCTTACTTCGTAGGCAGCACTGTCTTCAAGGAGGAGTGGAGGGGGGGCTCTGGCTTCACCAGGTTCTGTGTAGGGAGAAACAGAGGGATGGTGAGGCTTAAGGAGAGACACATGGAAGGTGGGGTGAATTCAGTACTCAGGTGGTAATTGGAGTTTGTAAGTGACCGGATTGATCTGCTCAAGGATGGTGAATGGGCCAATGAATCTGAGACTTAGCTTGCGGCAGGGCAGGCGCAGGCAGATATCCCAGGTGGACAGCCAGACCTTCTGACCGGGTTGGTATGCCGGGGCCTCAGATCTGCGAAGGTCGGCTGTCATCCTGCGCCTGCAAAGGGCCCGCTGGAGTTGGTGGTGGGCCCCGTCCCAGACCCTCTTGCTCTCCCAGAACCAGTAGTCGATGGCGGGGACATCCGAGGGTTCTCCTGACCAGGGGAAGAGTGGAGGTTGGTAGCCGAGCACCCACAGGAATGGAGTGAGTCCGGTGGTAGGTTGTCGCAGGGAGTTTTGTGCGTACTCGGCCCAACCTAAGAACTGGTTCCAGGAGTTCTGGTGGCTGTGACAGAAAGTACGGAGGAAGCGCCCAATCTCCTGAACCTTCCTCTCCATCTGCCCGTTAGATTGTGGATGGTATCTGGAGGACAGACTGATGGCCACACCTAGGAGCAAATGGAATGCTTTCCATACCCGGGAGATGAACTGAGGACCTCTGTCTGAGATGATGTCTTCTGGGATGCCGAAGTACCTGAAGACATGGTTAAATAGCAACTCGGCCATTTCCATGGCCGTGGGCAGACCTTTCAGGGGGAGAAGATGACGACTTAGAAAATCTGTCCACTATGACAAGAATACAAGTATTATTATCAAAAGGAGGAAGATCAGAAATAAAATCCACCCCTAGGTGTGACCAAGGGCGATTAGGGATGGGCAGAAGATGGAGCTTGCCTGATGGTAGATGGCATGGGCTTTTAGAGACGGCGCAGTCTGTACATCCGTCCACGTACCTTCTGACGTCAGAGGCCATGTTGAGCCACCAGAAGTGTTCCCTAAGCATTAAGAGGGTTTCCTTGACCCCTGGTTGACCAGTGCCAAGAGATGTGTGAGCGGAGTGAATGAGTAGAGTGCACCGTGTCCTGGGGATGTACTGGTGTCCCGGTGGGCAACCCGGCGGGGTGTTGGTAGCAGGATCGGATGGAGGAAGGTTCTCGGTAGACCAGGTAATGGGGCTGATGATGACTTTTTCTGGGAGTATGGTTTCTGGTTCCTCTAGGTTCTCTTCGGGGCGTGACACCATGACAGGGCGTCAGCCTTCATGTTCTTAGCCCCTGGGCGATACGAGATGGTAAAGTGGAAGTGGGTGAAGAATAGCGCCCAGCGGGCCTGTCTTGGATTTAACCTCTTGGCGACCCGAAGATACTCAAGGTTCTTGTGGTCAGTGAGAACCAGAAAGGGGTGTTTGGCTCCCTCCAGCCAATGCCTCCATTCTTCCAGGGCCAACTTGATGGCTAACAGCTCACAGTTTCCGATGTCATAATTTACCTCCGCCGGGTTGAGCTTCCGGGAGAAGAAGGCACATGGATGGAGGCGACTGGGATTCCCCTGCTGCTGAGATAAGACCACTCCCGCGCCGGTAGTAGAGGCATCAACTTCAACAACTAAGGGTCGGTTGGGGTCAGGATGGACCAGGAGTGGAGCGGTCGTAAATGCCTTCTTGAGGGAGTTGAAGGCCTCTGTGGTGGTCCAAGAGAGTGATTTTGGTTTATTCCGGAGGAGACTAGAGAGGGCTGGTGATGGCACTGTAGTTTTGAATGAAACGTCTGTAGAAATTGGCCAAGCCAAGGAATCGTTGGAGTTCTTTGATAGTGGTACGAATGGGCCAATTCCTTACAGCATTTACCTTCCCCTAGTCCAGTTCCCCTAGGACCTCCGCAATGTGGTGACAATGTTCTGCTAGGCTCCGGGAGTAAATGAGGATATCATCAATGTAGACGAGGATGAACTTATGGAGGAACTCCTGGAGCAACTAATGGATGAAATCCTGGAAGATAGAGGGGGTGTTAACAAGTCCATACGGCCTCACGCAGTACTCATAGTGGCCAGTAGGGGTGATGAAGGCAGTTTTCCACTCATCCCCCCCTCGTATCCGGATGAGGTTGTAGGCACTGCGGAGGTCCAACTTGGTGAAGACAGTGGCACCACGGAGATGTTCCAGGGCATCTGGGACGAGGGGAAGTGGATATCGGAACTTGACAGTTATTTTGTTAAGAGCCCGATAGTTGTTACAGGGTGGTAGGCCTCCGTCCTTTTTTTCTATGAAGAAGAAACTTGAAGCAGCAGGGGAGGTAGATGGACGAATGTAACCCTGGGCCCAGCGCCTCCTTGATGTACTCCTCCATGGCCTTCTCCTCCGGAATGGAAAGGGGGTAGATCCTTCCTTTAGGAACTGGTTTACCTGGAAGCAGATTGATGGCACAGTCCAACGGCCGGTGTGGAGGCAGCTTGGAAGCCTGTTTGGGGCAGAATATGTCACTGAAGGGGGCGTAGCATGTCAGGATGGAGATGGATTGGTTTTCCACCGGCCTTTTAATTGAGGTAGTACAAACTGCAAGAGGTGCAGGGTTAGGTTTGGCTGGGACAGGTGATGCAGCTCTGGAAACAGGAATCGCCCCACTTCAGGACTTCGCCCTTTACCTTGCAGTTGAGAAATTACAAATGCTACATTGGATCTCTCGGTTGGGTACAAGTGTGGTTGCATCCCCAGGACCAGCGAGCACTGAAGAAGAAAACCGCTGCAATTCTCCGCCGAACCAGAGTAGGGCGCCGGCCTGGCCATGGGACTGGCGTGCACGTCAGGTGAGGAAGTGCTGGAGTTGTTGGCAGAAGTGCTCGCTGGTGTCAGGGATGCGGGTAGAGTGGTGAGAGTCCGACAGTAATGCATCAACCAGGTCTTGGAAGGGGTCCGTGAGGCTCATGCTTGTGCCGATCGGTGTTGGTCCGGTCTTCTGTTATAGAATACCACAAGAGGCTGAGGATAACAGAAAGACAGTTTTATTCAGGCACAAGCAGAGGAGCGGGTAGAAAAACCAGTGGCGGTGGGCTTTGTGTTTACATCAATGATGCGTGGTGCCGTGACACTGTTGTGATCTGCAAACACTGCTCACCCCTGGTGGAGTTTGTGCCGGCCGTTCTATCTGCCGAGGGAATATAATGCTATACTGCTCATTTCGGTTAACATTCCCCCGATCAACATCATCAGCAACAGGAACGACGCACTTAATGTACTGTACCAGCACATCAGTGAGCAGCAAACAGCACACCCCAACAACATCCCTGAGTGTGTACTGAGAGACTGTGCAGCAGAACTAACTGATGTCTTCACAGACATTTTCAATGTCTCACTGAGTCAGGCTTTTGTTCCCACATGTTTCAAAACTACCACCATCATTCCAGTTCCGAAGAAGCCATCTCCATCCTGCTTCAATGACTACCGTCCTGTTGCACTTACCCCCATCCTCATGAAGTGCTTTGAATGGCTAGTCATGCACCACATCAAGTCTGCCCCCCCCTCCCTGGACCCCTTCCAGTTTGCATACCAGTCCAATCGGTCGACCGATGATGCCATCGCCACTGCCGTCCACTCAGCACACACACATCTGGACAAAAAGGACTCATATGTCAGAAAGCTGTTCATTGACTTCAGTTCAGCATTCAACACAATCATCCCTTAACAGCTCATTTACAAACTAATCCAGCTGGGGCTTAACACTTCGCTGTGCAACTGGCTGTTGGTATTTCTGACTGGAAGACTCCAGGCAGTACGGGTCGACAGCAACACATCCAGCACCATCACACTGAACACTGGGGCCCCCCAAGGATGTGTGCTGAGCCCCCTCCTCTTCACTCTGTTGACCCATGTGTGCACAACGCCTGCAACGCATCCTGCTGAAAGACTCTGCAACGCATAGTGAGAACAGCTGAGAAGATCTTTGGTGTCTCTCTCCCCTCCCTCAAGGATATTTACAGAACCTGTCTCGCTCAAAAAGCCCTCTGCATCACAGGTGATCCCACCCACCCATCACACAGCTTCTTCAGTCTGCTGCCATCAGGGAGGAGACTGCGGAGTCTCCAGGCCAGGACCAGAAGACTAAAGGACAGCTTCATCCATCAGGCTCATTCCACTACCTCATTAGTCACTTAAATAAAATAACTGCTCTTGAGCCCTTTGTCAATTTAATCAGACTGAATAAGCTTCTTTTTTTTTGCACAATTTTTTTTTTTATCTTTACATTTTTATTTTTTATCTTCACTGTTGTTCACTTCATTGATTTGCTCTCTATCTGCCATTTGCCTTGGCTGATTTATTTTTAATTTTTTATATGTATTTTTAACATTCCCTTATTGTATAGTTGTATCTACATTTTATATTTGATCTAGATTTTTATGCTTTAATGTTAATGTTATCTGTATGCACCGGGGGTCTGAGGGTGACGCAATTTCGATTCTCTGTATGTATGTACTGTACATGTGGAAGAATTGACAATAAAGCAGACTTGACTTGACTTGACTTATCTATCTTTTTCATCCACTTCCTTCCCCTCACCAATCTCCCTTCACTTAACTCACACAGAATTGTCAATAGCAGAATATAATGTTCGGTGATATTCATAGTCATGTTTGGTAGCATTTGAATTGCCTTAGTGTGACTGGTACAATGGTTTCAATCTTACGAGAAGTACACTAACAGGTGATACAGATGCTAAGAGTTTAGAGACAAGGGATTATTTGGGTACTGGATGCATTTTATTGTTTTTCACATTTCATGTAGAATATACTTAGTAGGAAAGCAGAGCTGCTTGCTTCCTCCTCATTTTCTTGTTGATGGGGAGGGGCAGAGCTTATTAGCCTGCCTTTTATCCAGGTGTCAGTGCAGACACATTTCAGAACATCAGTCACTAGCAGCAGAACGGATTTTGGGTAGTTTATAGATAAATTCATCTCACATACGAAAAGGAGATGTGACGACGATGTGTTGACAGCTCCTACCCCTAAGACGTGTAAAACACAAAAGATGATAATCTTACCTGCTTGCCAAAGATATCTGTCAGGTCATGTGACATCCCCCTTTCTAACGACACCATTAGCCACCACATTTCTAACATGGCAAGTGACGTTAAAGAGCAATTGCTAGCTAACATCATGTTAACTGATGTTGCAGGGCTAGAACAGATATGTAAAACTGGTCATCATCGTTTTCTGTCTGTCTCTTCCAGAGCTCACAACTGGACGAGGCATTGTTTGAAGTTCTGGATGGATATATATGGGATGCAGGCATGTCCTGGGATAAATCTGTTGGGATATGCATGGACAGGGCCTGTTTAGTGACTGGGAGGATTAGCAGTCACTCTTGTCCAGAATTTAGTCCCTTTTAGCCAAGTAGACCCACTTTATGATTCATCCAGTGCTTTAAGTGGGCCGATAAGCACCGGTACTTGGTACCGCCACTTCCAAATATAGCTCTTGAGCGTACCGCCACCTCTCTATGTAGCCAGAACGTGCTTTAAGCGCACCGGTACGCTCATTTGGACATCTGTTTTAATAGAGGTTTTAGTCTTTTGGCTGCGCTGCCGCTTTTCAGAGTGCCCTTCACAATGCAAGCTTCCTAATTCGTCCCACCGAGAGCAGAGACCACATTACCCATACACCCTTCAGTTTTAAAAGTTAAAGCGCATGCGTCACTTTTTCCGATGTTAGCGTCATCAACTCAATGGGGCCATGACATGTACTCTGCGCACAATACAAGCCCTTGCGCGCAATAAAAACCCTCGCGCGCGCATGCTCATTCCCCACATCCTCGCGCTCGATGATCTCACCTCTGCTCGCGCGAACAATTTTATTTTTGTCAGTCGTGGGGCGGGGCTTGCTGTTTTAGTTGTTATCTCAAATGTAATTGGTTATTCCCCTTTTCCTAAAGTCAGTATTCGACTCCTGTTAGAAAATTATTAATAATTCACTTGACTTGACCCATGACTTCATCAGTGGACCAGATGAGTAATCATTTCTTTTGCTTGTTTAATTTATTTTTGTCTTTAATGTAATTTAATGCATCATTATAGAGTAGATCTTTTGTAGATACTTGATTAACTGGAATTCTTCTGATTGCTAGTGATTGCAGTCTTGTAATAAGAGATACACATATTTTACAGACTGTAATGATGCACACACACACACACACACACACACACATATATATATATATATATATATATATATATATATATATATATATAAATCTAAATCTAAATGAATGACAGTGAAGTGTTTAACAAGTTTTTTATCTTTAATCTTTTAAATAGATACATCGTAATATTTGAAGGTTAGTTTAGTCATTTTTTTATTGTTTTTGTTTGTTTTGTTGTGAACTTGAATGTCATCTTTTGTGAAGAAGACTGCACTTACAAAAGAGAAACTGGATGGCAGTTTATTTTAAGTTTTCAATTGACTAAAGATATAAGTTATTGTTACATTATGTTGTAAATAAAAATTTTAATTTTGACAATGTAGTGTGGTACATTGCAAACAAAGGTCAGATATTATATTGCATAAAAGTCTAGTTTGAAAAATGACAATCTGTGCTTTAAAAAGAATAAATGTAAAAAACGAGAATCGAATCGAACCGTGAGCTTAGAATCGAAAATGCAATCGAATCGAGGATTTGGAGAATCGTGACACCTCTAATATATATATATATATATATATATATATATAGGCTATAATAGAGTACCGGCACCTCTTTTGGGCCACTTAGAGCACTGGATTCATCGTGAATCTCTTGAGTGTCTTGAGACGATTTTAAAGCAGGCAGTGCAAATTGTCAATTTCATTAAGGCACGGCTTGTTTCCTTGCATTATAAGGAAATGGGAGCTGAACATGAGCTGCTCCTTTTTCACAAATCTATCTATCTATCCTTTTATATAGTTTTATAAAACTCATAAAAGTTATTTTAAAAAACATAAAACTTATGAATAGTATAAAAAAGTACAAAAATAAAAAAGTTATCTATCTATCTATCTAAAATATAGATTTTATCCAGTTTATCATTATTCCTGGTCTCCTTGAATAATAGTTTAATTTTTTTCTTTTTTTTTTTTTTTTTTGATGGTTTGGGGGATTCCGATA
This sequence comes from Carassius gibelio, assembly GCF_023724105.1. NCBI lineage: Eukaryota > Metazoa > Chordata > Actinopteri > Cypriniformes > Cyprinidae > Carassius > Carassius gibelio. Next base: position 7,418,166 of record NC_068398.1, read on the forward strand.
GTTCCTGACGTTGAATTTTGATAAGGTTTTTCTGAACAAAAAGGTTCGTTTTGGCTCATTTACTTCATCCTCTAAGAATCGTGAGAGTACATCTGATTATGGATCTTAATCTTGTTTTGAAATCCACACTTGTGAAAGTGCTGATATTACAAAATATTCTATGATTTCTGATTTTCCCCGATAACGCTCACTCTTAGCACGCTAAGAAGACCTCGAAAGTCCAAAGTCAGGGTGCTGAATTAATTGGCATCGATTGCTCAGGAATCGATTTTCCACTTCACGCGAAGGTGCAATACAGCGTTAAGAAACATTCCTCAAACTATTACAGTTACATTTATTTTAACATAGTTTAAGTTATCAGTAGAATACAGACTATAAATGTAATTATCAAATGGTCAGTAATATGTTCACACGATATGTTGCGACGGTTAGACGAACCGGGTATCGCTTGCTAATCTTCCACCCTTATTCCGTTGTGCCGCTTCTTGACATGGGTTTAACGACTTCTAAAAATTATATAATACACTTTTATATTAATGGTAAGGTACAATCAGAATTCATTGGCAAGCAGCTGCAGTTACGTCTGTTTAATGCGGTATTGATTGCCATTGGTTAATGTTTTCAATAAAAAGCAACCTATCTACAATGAACAGAGAGAGAGAGTTAGATACAGAATATGCTGGGGAAGCAACGTAAAAAAGGGCACCAAGCTTCTCGTCAGAGGAACTTGAAGTTTTGCTGGACCTTGCCACCAGGTCAGAGATCACACCCCTATGGTCCACTATAACCTGCACGTTTATGGCCGCGTATCCGCGTATCACGTTAATGGCCGCATATTGTTCACTTAAAAAAAAAAAAATGTAAAAAAAATTTTAAATTTGGACTCCCAATCGAAGGGTTGTGGGTTCTAGTCTCGGGCTGGACGGAATTGTGGGTGTGGGGAGTGCATGTACAGTTCTCTCTCCACCTTCAATACCACGACTTAGGTGCCCTTGAGCAAGGCATCGAACCCCCAACTGCTCCCCGGGCGCAGCAGCATAAATGGCTGCCCACTGCTCCGGGTGTGTGCTCACAGTGTGTGTGTGTGTGTGTTCACTGCTCTGTGTGTGTGCATTTCGGATGGGTTAAATGCAGAGCACAAATTCTGAGTATGGGTCACCATACTTGGCTGAATGTCACTTCACCTCACCACACCTCATCCTTTTCGCGATAAGTAGCCTACGCCTGATCAATCACTGATAGATTGACGATAGGAATGAGTGTGCCATCCACCAGGATGTAATCCCTGGCATGGCGAAGCAGGACGTTGCATGGTGACAGTGTGAACATACCTCCACACCGAGGTCTTGATTAGGCTGTAGCCCTCTCCCACGACCTCGATGAAGCTCTATGTAGCAAAAAAAAAAAAAAAAACAAACAAAAAAAAACACGTAGCGCTGCAAGCAGCTGGACTTCCGGGCTTAAAGCAAAATTCCGCCGCATTAGCCTGGCAAGCGCAGGTCTGAGAAAGTCCAGCAGTTCCATAATGAGCTGTCTTGGGAGGAAAAATTTTTTAATATAGCCACGTCAGGCAAAATGTCAAAAGGGCTTAAGTTTTGCCGAATAAAAAAATGTACATGGACTAAACAGCTCCGCGTCCGGCTCCGTCTTTGATTCAATACAAGGACACGTTGAATCGCTGCTATGGTCGCTTACTGGACACCACGATGCTTACCCATTTATAGATCTGAGCCATTTAGAGCCAAATTGTTTGCCAGATTTTAATTATCAAAAGTGATTGCCAATTCGCTTTAATTACATTACGAAAAAGCCTAGGCTAATTACCACCATATTAGTTCTGATACCACATAAAGTCAACTTCATAAATAGGCCTGTATCCATTGGGAACATAATTTATTATGAGTGTTAAAATGTCCATAACATAAAATCATTGTTGAGCCACAATATTGTCAACATACCATAGTTTGACTTGTACTGCGGCGCTGATTTCTATAGACTGCTGCACAGTGGCGGAGACTAGCGTCTTGAGCTAAGAGAGAGCTTACGAATGGTCCAGACCAACCTTACGAAAGGTGACTTACAGAAGATATACTTAGCGTACGAACGTGTCGGGAATTGTGCCATAAGGTTAAGAGAGAGGTTAAGGAATAGGTTAAAAACTACTTAGCGATAAGAATGTTTTGGGGAACCGGGCCCAGATCAGTCTGATCTCTGGTGTGAAACTGTCTATGTGTTGAAAAGTATTGGACCAAAAAGTTACCTAAACTGTGCTCTATTTTAAGAAACAAACCAAGACCATAAGGCTTAAATTCAAATGATAATATCATGTTCAACATTTCTATATAGAATGTGTTTTTCTCAGTTTTGTTAAATACTTTTTTTGTTAGAAAACACATTTTGTTTACACAACTTCAGCATAATGAAATAAAGTTACTTATGTGACTCAATTCAGTGGCCTTTAAGTAATTTTTTTTCTAAAAATGTTTTGCTCATATTTACACATTTTTGATGAACAATTTAGTGCTTGCTAGCAATATCATAGCCACCAATACAGCTTACAGCAAAATAATAAAAACATTTAATTAAATAAATAAAAAATAATAAATAAAATAGCTTTTTGTTTCTTGATTAATTTAATTTGTTTCAGTAAACTTAAACATAAGTTCAATCCACCTAAACATTTAAACATAAAAACTGGCTTAATATTTATAGTTTAATCTTAATCAGTAGACTGAATCAAATGTATTAGTAGCTAGCAGTTAAACGAAAGGGATTGATTTATATTACATTTACATTTATTCATTTAGCAGACACTTTTATCCAAAGCGACTTACAGATGAAGACAGTGGAAGCAATCAAAAACAACAAAAGAGCAATGATATATAAGTGCTATAACAGTTAGCTTAACACAGTACACACAGGATTTTAAATAATATAATATAAAGAAAACAGATAGAATAAAAAAGAATAGAGCAAGATCTTTACATACACAAACACACACACACACACACACACACACACACACATACACACACACACATACAATTGCATAATAAATGAAAAGAAAATAGAATACAAAAAGATTAGAAAGGTAGCTAGATTTTTTTTAAGAACAGATTTAGAATAGTGATTGTTAAAGTTAGAGGGTCAAATAAAGATGAAAGAAATGTTTTTTTTTAAGCCGATTTTTGAAGATGGCTAAGGACTCAGGATTTAAGTAGTAAATAACTGAGAAATTCTAATTCATTAGGTTTGTTCAACAAAATGTATTTATTCAAGTCGTCTTATGTGAACTTTAGAAAAGCTTAACTCAGTTTGATTAAGTTCACTAAACATCTGCACTTGAAACATATGTAAGGATTTATACATGAGTCTTAGACAGACAGTTGTGTTCCTAGTTGAAACCACATAGACCAGACTTTATCAGAGGAGATGAGAAGATTCACTCTTAACTCTTACTCATTCGAGCCGCATGTTAGAGACGTGTCTCTGGTCGGTGAGTCTTTACTCACTTCAGATCTTGCTAGAAAAAAAATTACAAACAAGAACAACTTCATAATAAACCAAAATAAATCAAAATACTTAATATTTAAGATACGACAAAAAATATTGTAACCCTTAAAGGGCCCACTTAAGTCCATAAACCAGATTGTTTTGTGAGCTATGCAGTGTCCTGAGTTTAGCTCCAACTTTTCCTAAACATGCCTGCCAGGAAGTTTCTAGTAGGCTATGTTTAGTAAGACCTCGATTAGTTGGATCAGGTGTGTTTAATTAGGATTGGAGCTAAACTCTGCAGGACACCAGCACAGCAGGACAGAGTTTGGAAACCCCTCTGCTATAAAAAAAAAGATGCCTCTGTCGGTGGTGGTTTAGTTAAAATTGTAGAACAAGTTGTAATATTTCTTCGGTCAGTGAGCTGTTTTGTGTACATACAAAATCATAATTTGGGGAATTCACATCTTTATTTTAATGCAGTTTTCACTTTACAGTGTGGTCAGACTTTACAGAACCATATTGTAAAATGTTATGAAATTTATCAACAGTCAACAGTGTTAATAACAGCTTCAGACAATAACAGTCAAAAGTTGCTAACAGATTTGTGATATAATCAGCTGTTCTAACCCAGTGAATGAATGATGGTGTGGACAGGTGAAGCCAGGTCATTGTTACGCGTTGAAACAGCACCACCTACCGGCCACTGTCTGAAATTCAGTATTTCTCTTTATCTTTATTCTCTTTATTAAAAAGGTACACATAAATGCTGAACGAACGGATATGTGCCAAGTTATCTTCTGGTGCCTTGTAATACTTTTCACCTTTTTGCCAAAACTCAGACATTTCCTTCTCTTGACCAGATTTTCCATTTCCTTTGTACAGCCATAGATCATCCACAGAATTCAATGCCATATCCAATGGAAATATCTCACTTTCAATTGTATCTCTGTGGTCATGTAGCAACTGGAATCACAATGATCATGTTTTCATGCTCCATGTCTATTTTAATGTCGACATTATTCATATTTGAAATAAATTCATGCAAGAAGTTTACCTGTAATAGGTAAAACGAAAAGAAGAGGTTTAATGAGCAGCATCTTCAGTAAAATCCCTCAGATGATCTAGTGATGAACACAACAGTAGTTCAAAAACTGCTAAATCTATGACTGTAATAGCAAACTGTTCACCAGTTCACCTGTTATTTTAAATATTTGTGTGTGTGTGTGTGTGTGTGTGCGCGCGCATGTATCCGTGTAACATGACATACATACAGCCAAGTATGGTGACCCATACTCAGAATTCGTGCTCTGCATTTAACCCATTCAAAGTGCACACACACACAGCAGTGAACATACACACACACAAACACACACACACACACACTGTGAACACACACCCGGAGCAGTGCAGCCATTTATGCTGTGGCGTCCGGGGAGCAGTTGGGGATTCAGAGTCTTGCTCAAGGACACCTCAGTCATGGTATTGCCGGCCCGAGACTCGAACCCACAACCTTAGGGTTAGGAATCAAACTCTCTAACTACTAGGCCACAACTTCCCCTTAAACATATTTTTACATGAGGCTGTAATTATTCTTGTTGTGTCTGAGCAGGTAGTTTCAATTAGTAGCCTAAGGAAATTGAAATGAAATCTGTAAAAAATGCAATGCGACATATTTAATAATAATAATAAAATAAGAATAAGAAAGTACAACTATGTTACAGTTTTGACTTAGCCCAATTAAATTCTGTTTCGAAAACACTGAAATGACTGAGAAGGATTACGTCATCAACCATTAGACCACAATCTCCCGGTTGTGTGCCTCTAAGGTAAGAAAACCTGCTTGGCTGGTAGCTTTCAGATAGCTAAGAAACGTCAATGCAATGTCTAGCTGTAGTTGTGAGCTGTAGTTGTCAGTGTCACTCGTCAATCAGTTATGAAAATTAAATCATTATGGATTCTGTACAATAAACCTGAACTTCAATAACTTTGTTTTCACATATGTTGCTGCTTACTTTCACTTCTTTGCACAACTGTATTTTGTTTAATTTTTGTGTGCATTTTTAAAACAACACTTACCTTGTACTCTATATGATGGCATAATGTCAGGCAAGTACCAGTAGGTGGTGCTGTAACCAATCAGCACAAGTACTCTCAGATCGTCATGTCAGTTTATCAAAGAGCTCATCAAACATATTACCTCACTTCCTGTATTAGGTCCACACTATTCATTCATTCATTCATTGTGCTACATGGCAATGGTTGACAGTATCACAAAAATATATTTTTGACTGTTATTGTCTGAAGATCATCTACAGGGCACCAGACTAGCATTTGAGAGAAGTGGCACCAGCACCACTAAGTTCTGCAGATGGTGGCGCCAGGAGCAGATTTGGTAGCGCTGGGGGTGATGTGTGGGGGTATTCAAAATAAAGATAATTTAATCATAAAATTACTATTGTTTTGCATTTATAAGTGCAGTTACTAATAATATTTCATGCTCATTTCTTGTTTCTTGTTCTTTTGTTCATTGTAAAAAAAAAAAAAAAAGAAGATTTGACAGTAAAGCATTAAGCCTGAGTTAAGATGCATACAAATTTTACTTTTATTAACAAATGTAACAGGTGCTAAATCTACTTTTTTATACAGAAGATGTATATATTCCACTCTTATTAAATGTACCATTACTCTTCTAGCATATGGAACTGACCAACTTCAATGATTATGTGTGACTTCGTAGCAAACTGAAGAAAAAATTGTGACTTCTCTTACTTCATACACAAAAAAAGTGTACAATTCGGACAAAATCTGATTTCTTGATGATTTGATATTTTATAATAGTGATTTTATAATTTAAAAATACAGAGAAAAGGTAGAATTAATGACTAATAAGCCAATAAGTGCTCCTCTGCTGCTGTCCACTGGGTATAATTGTGATTTGATGTATTTTTTTAATTTTACATAAGTTTGTTTATCACAAAGTGATCAGTCAAAGTGATTGTTTATCACAAAGTTAAGTGAATACCATTTGTATGCTTTATTTTTGTATTAATTCTTGTCTTATTAATTTTTGTCTTTACAAACAGCTTCATTAAACTTTGAGTTAGTGTACACACAAATAGCGATTAAATTATTCTTTGTCAAGTTATCTCCCGGTGTCCTAGAGCAGCTGAAATGAAAAGAAGAGCTTCAATGATCACCAGCATCTTGATTCAATCAAATCCCTCAGATGATCTTGTAGATCTAGTGAAAAGCAGATGATGGAAGACCAGAAACCTTGATGATTTTAACAGCATTTGAGGTAGATGTCGTGCAGAGAGGACAGAGCAGACCAACCTGGTCTCACAGAATTCCGTGAAATGTCCACGGGTCCTTAACTCAAAATCCGTGAAAACCATCACGGAATTGCCCCAAATTCCGTGACCCGGCCACGGATATTTCTCCAACGCAAGTCAATGACACTGACCTCCCGTGATCCACACACGGATACTCGTTTCAATGACGGAGTACAGAACTCGCTGAACGGACGTGCTTTCTCATTTGGAAACGCAACATTTGAAGTATTTGTTTCTTTTCCAATATCAAATGCCATAATGACGTTAACCAGACAGCTGTTGTAGTTATTGCATTGTCCTGTCATCATAAAAATTACGTTTGTTTCAGTTACAAAAGTCCCGTGATGGCACGGACCTCCACAACCTGACCTCACTCACTTGTTTAGGAACTTACAAGCTTTTCGTCGACACTAGTTGCAATGGCATGTAATTAACTTGGCATTTTTTCTCGTCCTGTCATCATAAAATCCAGTTTGATGGCGTTTTACACACATTTTGGCTATAGTCAGAACTAAAATCTGTGATAGGAGCACGGAGTGAGTCTGTGCTTAGATCACGGATAACTCTAACGCAAGTCAATGACACTCATCTTCCGTGGTCCGTACACGGATCGTTTCAGTGATGGAGTACAGACCTCACTCAATGGACGTGCTATCTCATCTGGAAACGCAACATTTGAAGTATTTATTTTTTTCAACACCAAATACCATGACCAACCTGACTGTTATTGTAACTATTGCATTGTCCTGCCATCATACAGATTCATTTTGATTCTGTTAGCCTAACTAAAATCTGTGATACGAGCACGGAGTGAGTCTGTGCTGAGATCACGGATAACTCTAACGCAAGTCAATGACACTCTTCTTCCGTGGTCCACACACGGAAACCCAGTCTCACGGCAGTTCGTGATTTTGTCACGTAATTTAATCTATTTATTCGTGGCAGGCACACGTTTATTTCCTTATTTTCATGATTGCAGCACGTTTTTTTAAACTAATGCATTTCAACTGGAGGCATCTTTCGTGCATCAGCACAATATTTTCTGATTAATTATTATTATTATTTAATTTTTCACAGGACAACAGAAGAAACTCACTGAAACTTGAAAAAAAAAATCGGAGCTTAACTTACTGTACAAAACTGAGCAACATACTGTATTGCTGGTGACAAAAACACATTAAAACTTTTTTAGCTGTAAAATGCGCAATGGTTCTTTTTTTACTTTTTCATTGATTTTTATTTTTTTCATAGGCCTAGATTTAATTTTTTTTTATTACAGAATTCAATATCAAGTCCTTGACACATAACTGTAACACATTTTCACATTAAGAAACAATTTAGTTTAAATAAAAAGAACAAAAAATATCTAAAAATAAATAAATAATTTATTAGCGATAGGCCTACAGATTTTTTTTTTTTTTTTAATTTATTTTTTATTTTTTTACTTTAGACTCTAAAGTTAAAAGTTTTTATTAAGGCTATTGTAAAGGCTTCTTAAAAATGATGTCGCTGATGAGCCTCTGATCGCTGTCAGATTCTGTGATATGAATGTCCGCTAATGGGTTTAGAATGAGCCCCGCTCGGCCCGTGTTCTGGCTTACTGTAATATTTCACCTGTAATAAGACCGAAATAATATAAGTAAAATAAAGAAATGAATGAATACATGATAACATCTAAATAAATGTTGATAGATTTAGCGTTATAGTTTTAAAAATATTAATAAACAGCAAATCAACACAGAAAGACCTAAATAATAATAATACATAATTAATAAACAGCGCCGCCCCTCCCACTACGCGCATCACGCGCTGTGCGTCAACCCCAAAGCGTCAAAAACTGAAGCGTGGTCAAGCGCCTCTAGCGTCACTGACATGAGATGTTTATCGCTTTGAAATCACGTTCAAGAAGTCTCATTCAGCACACATCGCGATACTTTCCATCAGTTTGCAAGAGCCGCAGGTTGGGTGAGTTATACAGTCTATGGTGAGTAGTAGTAAATATGCTATTTTAATGCCTGTCCTAAAACGTATTCTGTCTTCTTTATTAATCAGATGAACGCCTTATGTTTACTCTCTGTATTACATCGGTCATCCGAGGCTGTCTTTGAGTTTCATTGTGTTTAACTAAATGAACACAGCTGCTAACTGGTTAAACTCTATCGGTCACGTGACGTGACGTGCCACAGACCTGGGATCCGTTTTATATTCATTTCAGGTTCAAAGATGTAAGCTGTATTTGTAGTAAAATCATGGTAACCATGACACCTACAAAAGTAGGTAAAACCCAGTAAACAAGACATTTACCATGTTTTTTGTTTTTTGTTTTTTTACCACAGTAACTGTAGCTTTACTGTAGTATAGTAATAGCACATTAATCACCAAATTAACTATAGTTGTACCAATGTAATGGTAGTGTTTTAATGTGCTTTTATATGACTTATTTTACAGTAATCACATTTACTGTACCATGCTTGTAATACCTTTTTAATGTAAAAAAAAATAAAAAAAAACATTTTTCCCATCTTGCAGTTCAATTCATATTTGTTTATATCTTAAATATTTTGCTCACAGATCACTATTAACATTCTGTATATAATTCTGTTTTATTTTCTTTCCCCTTGTATTAATTTTTTAGCTGAAAAGACGTAAAGTAAGCAGTCACCCCAGTGGTGTTTGTGGAGAGGTATTCCTTCAGAAATGGAGAAGACAGAAAGCTGCAGAGGCAGGTTGGTCTGTGATAGTTTGTCCCTTTTATCAAACATTCCTGTTGTTATCATTTGCACAGCATTTTGTTGTTTCTTAAACTGTTGTACGGTCCAAATACCCACACTTGCCATCTTTGCACATTTCCTTTATTTGGCCCAAGTGAGCATGAAGATCACAATGTGTGTCGATCTTAACATGACAAAGTTCGTTTCAACTTTGTATTTTAAAAGAAACTTCTAAATGTCTTTTCAATAGTCCCTAATAATACATTTTAATGCGCTTTTCTAGAACCCAAAGCGCTAAAATTAGCGACCTATTAAAGATGACAATTTATTTTGTGGTGCTTCTAATTAAGTGATAAAAAGAAGTTACAAATGATGTACAAAATAAATATACTTTTCTGTGCACCAAGAAAACATGCAACACTTTGTTTTACTACTAAATTAGTCTCAATTTCTAATTATTATAATTAATATTTCACAAACATTGGAAAGTTGCGTGACCTCTTGTTAAACCCCTGCAAAAAGTCTCACATTAATTCCAAAACATGATGCATGATGGGATACACTAAGCGTTGTATAGTGCTCCGGAGCAGTATTGGAGAGGTTTAGTGTGTGTTAAGGACACCGTGCTTTGGCATTATTAAGACCGTGTTATACAACGGGGACAGTCTCATGTACACACACTCTCAAGTGAATAAGACCTCAAGTGTGGGTATCTGGAAAGGGGAAAAGTCTTTAAAATGATCCCTAAATACAGTCCCACATCAAAGTCTTAATAATTCACTAATGCTTTCATGGTCTAAAAAATAATGTATGTAAGTAATGTATAAGTTAAAGTATATAGTAATGTATAAGTTGCATGTAATGAAATAATATTTCCTTTCTTTCTGTCTTACAGGATTGTTTGCAGATAATGCTGTTCTTCTTTTTCAGAAGTTTTTGGTGGGCCAACCCTCACAAACCTTCCTAAAAACTAAAAGAGCTATTACTGAGTCTCAGCGACTCTTGTCACGATCAGCTCTTCCCAGGTACATTTGTTTACTCATCAAATGCTCTGGTCTGAATCTTACTTTAAATTAACTTAATTATATGTTTAATGAGCAATATTGCTCATTGCACACAGAGTAAGATTATCTTGTTTCACAGAAGAGAAGGAAGACCAAGGAAATGATTTGCTCAGGATGAGAAATTAAGATGGTCATCTTGTGCTCAAACAAACAGAAGTCCTCTGGTATGTGTGTGTTGAAGCAATGCTGTGTTACAGGACTTTATGATGATCTCTCACAGGACTGGTCATGTCAGCCGTAATTATTCTTTCCAATGTTTTTATATTTATTTTATTTTATTTGATACAGCTATAATAATTATAGCATGTTAGCAAAGTTTGGCTGGAACATTTTTAATCTAAAGTTTTAAAAAAACACCACCTGTTATTCTTAAAAGCATACAAGTGTCATAAAAGTGGTTTAATTGATATAAACACCAATTGACATTATCTCACTGTTTTGTGAATGTTGTGTTATAAATTGTGAATTGATAGTTGATTGGTTTGAGCAAAGCCTTACACTGCACAGACTAAAACACATTTGTGAGAGAAGTCATTAGCTCTGGAGAAAGATTCTAGAGGAAGAAAACCCATTTACTGCAACAATAGATGAATTCTAGAGTCTCTGAGAACTACACATGCTAATGGAGTCTCATGAGCAAGTCCTTTGCCTCTGTAACTTTTTCTAAATTCTTGCATAATGAAATTGTTTATTGCAGTATTTTAACAATTTTACTTTGTACAGATGATCTCATCAACCAAATGAGGGGTTTTGACCAAGTGATGCTCTTGAAAGGAGTGAAAGAAGAGGATGTGGTAAATTGTCTTCAGAGAAAAAGCTTCTCAAAAGATCTTAAAACAGCTTGAAGAATGGTAAGTGTACAGTACTACAAGGGTCATAGTTACTCACCCTGCGAAAATCACACAGAACATAAGATGAGCTCTATGTCCATTAAACAACTTCATCTGGATTGTTTGTTTCACTTTGACCAGGTCTGGGATCTTAGGACTGAGAGATCTCACTGGCACCCAGTTAACCTCCATAGAGAACATTTATCAGAAGCGCTGTCTGGGTAGGCCAGAAATATCATCAAGGATGCCTCTCACCCTAACCATGGACTTTTCACCCTCCTTCCATCCGGCAGGCGTTACAGGAGCCTACGCTCTCGAACTAGTAGACTCAGGAAGAGCTTCTTCCCCGAGGCTGTGACACTCCTGAACACCACACCACCAATCTAACCTGCACCTGCTCTTTTACTGCACTGGTCACAGTACTTTACATACATGTATTGCACTACTCATATTTTGCACAGACTGCACATGGTTAAATCCATTACACTATAAACTGTCTAAAGCTGTTACTGTACAAGCACAGTAAACTATTTCTACAATAAATATAATTGCACTACTATTATTTTGCATATAATAAATTGTTAAACTATACTTTTGCACACTCATTCAACTGTATTTATTACCACTGTTCTCAAGTTCCTGCTATTCATAATGTATATATAATTCTTCTTTGCTCTGTTCATAATGTACATACAATCCCTACATTACATTCATATTTATATTCTGTATATACTCTGATCAATATTGTATATAGCAACTCCACTGTACATTCTGTATATCATAGCTTCACTTACTCTGCACTTTTATGTATATAAAACACTATATTCTTGCACTTCTGGTTAGATGCTAACTGCATTTCATTAGCTCTGTACTTGTACTCTGCATAATGACAATAAAGTTGAATCTAATCTAATCTAATCTTCTGGCTGAGAACAAGCTACACCACATCAGTGCTGGATATCAACCAAAAGCTGTTTCCAGACACGAGAGAAGATCACGATGAAACCAGTTTAGATGTGTTGATAAGGAATCATTATTTTCTGAAACAGTATCAAATGTCTTATATGTATCACATGATCTGTATCACAGTTGACTGGATGGGACTGTGACTTTTAAGGACATTTCATCACTCATCTGTGTGAACTGATTAATATATGAGGTTAATGTATTTTTGATTATGAATAATTATTTTCCTTGAATCTTTTTTGTCTTGATGCTACTTTATCATCTTTATAGTCTATGCTTCAATAAAATGAATATGACGAATATTGTGTTCTGAAGATTCTTGTTAAATACATCATTTTACTAGGTAGGCTCATATGTGTTTATTTTAGACTTGGAAAAACTACATAATCATTATTGGGATTATTTTTTACTTAAGACATAAAAATATTTGATCAGATTAATGACATCTGGGACATCAGTACACCAGAAAGTTATTATTGTTTATATTTAGTAACAAATGCCAATTGTTTTGTGAAAGAAAGGGAGTTACGAGATTAATTATTTTGCATTACAAGATGGTGCCATGGGCTTTATAGTTACAAACACTTGAGGGATAACTGAGAATGTAGCAGGAATGATCAACGTGGATCTTGTACTGCATTAAAACCAAGAGCACACACATTACTGATGTCCAGCACCTGAGCAGCAAGATACAGGGGTGAGAGGACATTTTTACACTGATTTTTGCTAATTAGTTATTAGTAATATATATATATATATATATATATATATATATATATATATATATATATATATATATATATATATATGAATGAATTTGTCCTTGTGTAATAGTGAAGTATCACAATGTGTATACATTGTCCTTGATTACTGCTTAACAGTGGGGAATAGATAATGGCATGTTGGGTTCATCCATTATATTTATTGATGTTTACTTCAAAAATCAAATAAATAATCTATTATTTTTATTATCAAAACATTTCTTTATAATTTTTCCATGTTTCATCAGATGGCCTCACAATGTCCTGTCAAAAGGTATAATAGCAATGATGTAAGAATTAGAAAACAGAGGACTGTGAAAACTGTCAGATATAAATGTGACTCAGCTCAGTTTGTTGTCCATGATGAGGAGAATACATATATGTAGGTTTTACTGCCCTTCTACCCCCAGGGGCCCAGTAGCACCCCCCGGAAGAGCCAAAAACTGTACATTTCAAATGGCTGTAAATCAGAGTCCAATTAACATATCAAAGCGAAAATCAGCATGATTACTACTTATGCTATGCTGATAAAATAATGTTGGGCACAGTTTTCAGAAATTAATGGAAAGGTGGCATAAAGGCATTTTAAATATTGCATACTCTAAAATACTAAATTTCACCATGCCTCTCAAATATATCATAGTGGTTTACACAGTGAACATATTTATATGTCTAGTTTACCATTCAATATATTATTTATTTCATTTCGTTAATAAAACTTTTTAAACTACATTACCCATAAGCCTCCATCGTTCTATCTATGGAAAGGGAATACTAGGCGCTGTTTTTTGTAGTTCATTGAAGTTATTCTTAGGGTTAGTGTTAGGATCTCGGTAAAAAGGTGATTTTTCTCAACATAGAAACACCCAATGTTGACTTAATATATTTACTTATGTGATAATAGCAGCAAAACATACTTTTGTAACATGATCCGCTGTTTAATATGGGTTAAAAGATAATCCAACCACAGACAGTCCTGTGGTGACAAGGGACATTCACAGCCAATGACATCAAAGCTGAGCAGCGTCATCACACTTCCTTAACCATTTATTGTCATTCATGAATGCTGTTTTCCGTTTTTTCGGCTAAAGGGATAGATTGGTTAACAATAAATTACATTTGCCACCGATTAGATAGTGTTTTATTAACGTCTACACCTTCTTCCAACAATAATGCAAATACAGAAATTATTGTTATTCAGCTTGACAACAATTTGGCAATATCGATGTGTACATGTGTGTGTACAACACGTGATGTGAACTGCACAGTCACAGTTGTATCTTATCTAACCAATAGATTCATTTCATTCAATTTAAAAGATACATTTTTTCCTGAGCAATGACAAGAGCATTTACTAATAAAAAGTAAAGAGTGAAATTATTAAGTTATTAAATTATTTAAATTTGTTTCTGTGATTTGCCTTGCTTTACCAATTAATCTCTAGTAATAAAAACTGAAATAAAGCATAATGAACATACAGAATTTTGTAAGAGTTTTCCAGTATTTATAGATATGTCAAACTCATTTAAAGACAAAGTGCGCATATTACTGCACTGTCACCAAGCTCGTTTTTAAAGAATAAAACTATGAAGAAAAAAAAGGCAGTTATGTTGTAAACGTTAACATTTTTCAGTGTGCAAATTCTTTTATTAAAAAACAAAACATTATAAATATGGTATATATCTTTCAGAGAACACCGTAAAAATATACATTTTCTTAAAAAGTGATACAACACAATGTAAATGTTTCAAACTCACAAAAAAACATCATGAAGACATGCATGTCAAGTGTGCAATATCATCTATAAAACTCAATCAGCAGAGCATCACGTAAACACTGATTGTCCGAACAATGGAAGAAAGATAAAGTGTTCAGGAAAACAAACACCTGCTACATAAAAATGCAGAAATATAACTTTAACAATAACATAATTCACTTCATGACTGGAACTAGGGGATTGCTGTGCATGAATATGTCCTTTACTAAAACTCCTGATGAGAACTGAAGCTTTTTTATGATAAAAGCACCAGAAGTAAAGTTTACTGTATGAAGCTTGACAAAGAGAACACAATGCTTTATCAATATGATAAATGCTATTTTTTAACTATTGTTGTCATCACTGGTTCTGTATACAGTACAGTATATGGGTTGCTGGAAGGTCACAATGTATTCATTATAAGGTTAATTAAAACAAAGTTACATCTTCTGCAGAAATCAAACCACTGCAAAGTCTTGAGTCACTGATCCAGGAACCATTTCTCTGTGTGTGTGTGTGTGGGGGGGGGGGGGGGGGGGAGTTAAAGAGGTGAATCCTTGTGCATGACGGAGAACTACAGTGTTATCTGGAAACAATCCTGTAAGACAGAAAGGATAGAAATATTATGTAATTAAATGCAACATTACTGTGTTTTTTTTAGACCATGAAAGCATAATCTGCAAAGATGCTGTATAATTAAATGTTAAATGCATCCATTATTAAAAGCAAGTCATTAATAGCAATATCTAGTCATGGAGATCACGTATAGTGGGAACATGAACTGATGGGGCTTATTTAAAGTAATTTAATGAGAAGCCAATGAACAATATAAACTTTCTGACTGTGTGGGGCAACTGATTTTCCAATATTGTGATAGTGTCAGATGAGATTGTCCAGGGGCTTGTACAATATCATACAAGTGTTAAATTGAATTAGTGAATTATTAAGACTTTGACGTGCGACTGTATTTAGGGATCATTTTAAAGACTTTTCCCCTTTCCAGTTACCCACACTTGAGGTCTTATTCACTTGAGAGTGTGTGTACATGACTATGAGACTGTCCGCGGTCTTAATAATGCCAAAGCACGGTGTCCTTAACACACACTAAACCTCTCCAATACTGCTCCGGAGCGCTATACAACGCTTAGTGTATCCCATCATGCATCATGTTTTAGAATTAATGTGAGACTTTTTGCAGGGGTTTAACAAGAGGTCACGCAACTTTCCAATGTTTGTGAAATATTAATTATAATAATTAGAAATTGAGACTAATTTAGTAGTAAAACAAAGTGTTGCATGTTTTCTTGGTGCACAGAAAAGTATATTTATTTTGTACATCATTTGTAACTTCTTTTTATCACTTAATTAGAAGCACCACAAAATAAATTGTCATCTTTAATAGGGCGCTAATTTTAACGCTTTGGGTTCTAGAAAAGCGCATTAAAATGTATTATTAGGGACTATTGAAAAGACATTTAGAAGTTTCTTTTAAAATACAAAGTTGAAACGAACTTTGTCATGTTAAGATCGACACACATTGTGATCTTCATGCTCACTTGGGCCAAATAAAGGAAATGTGCAAAGATGGCAAGTGTGGGTATTTGGACCGTACAACAGTTTAAGAAACAACAAAATGCTGTGCAAATGATAACAACAGGAATGTTTGATAAAAGGGACAAACTATCACAGACCAACCTGCCTCTGCAGCTTTCTGTCTTCTCCATTTCTGAAGGAATACCTCTCCACAAACACCACTGGGGTGACTGCTTACTTTACGTCTTTTCAGCTAAAAAATTAATACAAGGGGAAAGAAAATAAAACAGAATTATATACAGAATGTTAATAGTGATCTGTGAGCAAAATATTTAAGATATAAACAAATATGAATTGAACTGCAAGATGGGAAAAATGTTTTTTTTTTTTTTTTTTTACATTAAAAAGGTATTACAAGCATGGTACAGTAAATGTGATTACTGTAAAATAAGTCATATAAAAGCACATTAAAACACTACCATTACATTGGTACAACTATAGTTAATTTGGTGATTAATGTGCTATTACTATACTACAGTAAAGCTACAGTTACTGTGGTAAAAAAACAAAAAACAAAAAACATGGTAAATGTCTTGTTTACTGGGTTTTACCTACTTTTGTAGGTGTCATGGTTACCATGATTTTACTACAAATACAGCTTACATCTTTGAACCTGAAATGAATATAAAACGGATCCCAGGTCTGTGGCACGTCACGTCACGTGACCGATAGAGTTTAACCAGTTAGCAGCTGTGTTCATTTAGTTAAACACAATGAAACTCAAAGACAGCCTCGGATGACCGATGTAATACAGAGAGTAAACATAAGGCGTTCATCTGATTAATAAAGAAGACAGAATACGTTTTAGGACAGGCATTAAAATAGCATATTTACTACTACTCACCATAGACTGTATAACTCACCCAACCTGCGGCTCTTGCAAACTGATGGAAAGTATCGCGATGTGTGCTGAATGAGACTTCTTGAACGTGATTTCAAAGCGATAAACATCTCATGTCAGTGACGCTAGAGGCGCTTGACCACGCTTCAGTTTTTGACGCTTTGGGGTTGACGCACAGCGCGTGATGCGCGTAGTGGGAGGGGCGGCGCTGTTTATTAATTATGTATTATTATTATTTAGGTCTTTCTGTGTTGATTTGCTGTTTATTAATATTTTTAAAACTATAACGCTAAATCTATCAACATTTATTTAGATGTTATCATGTATTCATTCATTTCTTTATTTTAATTATATTATTTCGGCCTTATTACAGGTGAAATATTACAGTAAGCCAGAACACGGGCCGAGCGGGGCTCATTCTAAACCCATTAGCGGACATTCATATCACAGAATCTGACAGCGATCAGAGGCTCATCAGCGACATCATTTTTAAGAAGCCTTTACAATAGCCTTAATAAAAACTTTTAACTTTAGAGTCTAAAGTAAAAAAATAAAAAATAAATTAAAAAAATAAATAAATCTGTAGGCCTATCGCTAATAAATAATTTATTTATTTTTAGATATTTTTTGTTCTTTTTATTTAAACTAAATTGTTTCTTAATGTGAAAATGTGTTACAGTTATGTGTCAAGGACTTGATATTGAATTCTGTAATAAAAAAAAATTAAATCTAGGCCTATGAAAAAAATAAAAATCAATGAAAAAGTAAAAAAAGAACCATTGCGCATTTTACAGCTAAAAAAGTTTTAATGTGTTTTTGTCACCAGCAATACATGTTGCTCAGTTTTGTACAGTAAGTTAAGCTCCGATTTTTTTTTTCAAGTTTCAGTGAGTTTCTTCTGTTGTCCTGTGAAAAATTAAATAATAATAATAATTAATCAGAAAATATTGTGCTGATGCACGAAAGATGCCTCCAGTTGAAATGCATTAGTTTAAAAAAACGTGCTGCAATCATGAAAATAAGGAAATAAACGTGTGCCTGCCACGAATAAATAGATTAAATTACGTGACAAAATCACGAACTGCCGTGAGACTGGGTTTCCGTGTGTGGACCACGGAAGAAGAGTGTCATTGACTTGCGTTAGAGTTATCCGTGATCTCAGCACAGACTCACTCCGTGCTCGTATCACAGATTTTAGTTAGGCTAACAGAATCAAAATTAATCTGTATGATGGCAGGACAATGCAATAGTTACAATAACAGTCAGGTTGGTCATGGTTGGTTTAGTTCTGACTATAGCCAAAATGTGTGTAAAACGCCATCAAACTGGATTTTATGATGACAGGACGAGAAAAAATGCCAAGTTAATTACATGCCATTGCAACTAGTGTCGACGAAAAGCTTGTAAGTTCCTAAACAAGTGAGTGAGGTCAGGTTGTGGAGGTCCGTGCCATCACGGGACTTTTGTAACTGAAACAAACGTAATTTTTATGATGACAGGACAATGCAATAACTACAACAGCTGTCTGGTTAACGTCATTATGGCATTTGATATTGGAAAAGAAACAAATACTTCAAATGTTGCGTTTCCAAATGAGAAAGCACGTCCGTTCAGCGAGTTCTGTACTCCGTCATTGAAACGGGTATCCGTGTGTGGATCACGGGAGGTCAGTGTCATTGACTTGCGTTGGAGAAATATCCGTGGCCGGGTCACGGAATTTGGGGCAATTCCGTGATGGCTTCACGGATTTTGAGTTAAGGACCCGTGGACATTTCACGGAATTCTGTGAGACCAGGTTGGAGCAGACCATGAGATGCGCTTAGCTAAGCGCCCTCTCTGAAGGGCTTTGCAGTCTTGACTGGAGCTGTTCCCATACCACACTGAGATACACTGAGTCAATACACTTTCTATGGCCCCTGAAAAGAAAGTTTTCAGGATTGCTGGTGAGACCCTGAATTTTCTCAGCTGTTGCAGATGGTACAGTCTTTGCCTGGCTTTATTTACCTGTGTTTGAATATGGGTAGTCCAAGTCAGGTCCTCAGAGATGTTTACACCAAGGTACTTGAAGCTGCTCACCCTCTCCACAGGGGTCCTGCTGATCATAAGAGGTGTATACGGCTGCTGCTGTCTCTTCCTGAATTCCACAATCAGTTCTTTAGTTTTGCTCACATTTAGAGAGAGACAATTGTCTTGGCACCATGATGTCAGTTTCTCATCCAAGTATGCGGTCTCATTATTGTTGTGAATCAGGCCCAGAACCACAGTACCATCAGCAAATTTGATTATAGATTTGGAGCTGTGGAAAGACACGCAGTCATGTGTGTAGAGAGAGTAGAGCAGGGGTCTCAGGACACAGCCCTGTGGGGCTCCTATGTTCAGGGTGATGGAGTTAGAGGTGAACTGGCCTAATTTCACCACTTGAGGTCTGCCGGAGAGGAAGTCTTGAATCCAGTTGCAGAGTAAAGAATTCAGGACAAGGTCTAGGAGTCTAGAAGCTAGCTTAATGGGCACCATAGTACTGAAAGCTGAGCTATAGTCAATAAATAGCAGCCTTACATAGTTCCCGTTATTGCTGTCAATGTGTGTGAGAGAAGAGTGCAGGATGTGAGAGATGACATCACCGGTGGATATGTTTGGGCGATAGGCAAACTGAAGAGGGTCTAAAGTATCTGGTATGGAGGAGCAGATGATGTTTTTAACCAGTCCCTCAAAGACCTTCATGACTATTGATGGGAGGACAACTGGACGATAGTCATTCAGACAACAGGGTTTATTTTTCTTAGGCACAGGGATGATGACAGATTTTTTAAAGGAGGTGGGAACCACCGAGGTAGCAAGAGACTCATTAAAAATGGATGTAAACAAACCAGCGAGTTGAGGGGGACCGCAGAACACAGAGAGAAATCCCATCAGGTCCTGCTACTTTCCTTACATTCACTCACTTTAGAGGCCTCCGAACCTCATCCTCTGACACGGTGATCGCATGTTGATCGCTGATCTGACTGCTGCTTCCTGACGCGCTGATCGGCAGACTTGCGCTGCTTAGATTTTTTTCAAAGCGGCCATAGAAAGAGTTTAGCTCATCAGCCAGCGATGGATCTGCTCTCACCTCTGCAGAGGATTTATTTCCAAAGGCACAGATGGTCCTTTGTCCCTGCCACATGCGTTGGGAGTCATTGAGCTGGAAATGAGAATCTATGTGTTCCCTGTATCAGAGATTGGCGGCTCTTACTGTGTGTTGGAAAGCATAGCATGGTGCTTTGTACTCGCTCATGTTTCCCGACAAAAGACTGGTGTTGTAAGCAGCAGTGCATTTGTTTACTGCTGCACGGATTGTTCTGTCCACCCACAGTTTCTGATTTGAAAAGGTCCTTATAGTTATTGTTTGAGTTCCTTGCTTGGTTAGCATGTTTACAAAGCTTAATGCTACATCCGTGAACTCACTGACGTCAGATGAACTTGCCCGAAACATGTCCCAGTCTACATCATCAAGAGCCACCTGTAGCATGGCTTCAGAGTGGGCAGACCAGCGCGTCACCACCCTCTGCACCAGGGATTCTTGAACGAACCTTTGTTTATATTCTGGAGGGAGTGCATCGTGAAGCTTAGACAAAATCAAGCCGGTGTCTGCTTGTGGGGGGACGTAAACAGCAGTAACGATGATTGATGAAAACTCCCAGGGCAGATAGAAAGGGCGGAAAATAATGGATAAATGTTCAACATGAGGAGAGCAAGATTGTACAGAGTGGAGATATTCCTAGGGACACACCATTTCTTGTTAATCATGAAACACACTCCTCCACCTTTGGATTTACCGGCCTCGGCTGTTCTGTCCATCCGTAAAACAGAGAAGTTTTCAGACGGCCTTACAGCAGTGTCCAGGACCGAGGTCGTGAGCAGTGGTTTAGACAAACAAATGATGTTACAGTCCCTAATGTCCCGTTGGAAACTTGTCCTGGCTCTAAGATCGTCCATATTATTCTCCAGAGTCTGGACATTGGCGAGCAGAATGCTTGGTAGAGAAAAACTTGAGCTCTTTTTCTCAGTCTGTGTGTGAATCCCAGCGCGTTTCCCGCTGTGTTTCTTGATCCGTTGCCTCGGGTGGTTTTTCAGGTGGCCATTGTTCATCTCAGAGTTCCGGAGAATCTCAGATGGCCACGATGGGTTGGAGGATAAAGTGTCCTGAAACAGGTCAGTGAAGTGGTGTTCAATGTCCAAAAGTGTTTCTTTGTCGTAAATAATCAGGGAAGACGTTATGTGTGTTAAAAAGGGAAAGCAAAAGTAGGTAAAAAAGAAAAAAAAAACACAATCTAAGCGAAGCGACCTAACAGCACTTACAACCTATAGGCTACTTTAATTCATCTGCACTTAAAAATGATCGCAAACTTAGAGTTGATTGTAAGAAAGAGGCAGGATTGAAGCAGATGAAATGATTGGAGAAGTCTGGCCTCATGATCACATACTAACCAGCCATGGGGCCAGATTTACTAACAGCTTGTGCCAGCGCAAACCGTCTCTTGCTTTTAAAATACCAGCCTACTGTCAGTTTTAGTTTAGCTTTAGTTTGGTCAAATCCAGTCAGTGTAGGGTAAATTTTACAGTAACTTACTGGCAGATAGGTAGATAGTTATGGAATATGGACAAAAATTATCAAGAATGTTTCTGAAAATTGCTACTACTTTGAACAGGAGAACTTAAAGTAGCCTATAGGTTGTAATGTGTAAACGCTAAATAACACTGTTTATGGCAGAAATTATGTGAATTGGGACCCAGGACACATCTGTGTCTCAGCCATGACATCATTAAATCAATCAGTGGGATACCGGTGCTTGCTTCATTTTACAAAGAAGTGCAATTTGTGTTTCAGTGTTGGACAGCTCAAGCCTCAGGTCATCTTCCACCTGGAGTCAATTTCGGTACTTTGTTTTCAAAGCTGTCAGTTTTGAAAACACTGCCTTGCTCTGATAAGTTGTGGCGAATGAAGAAGTAATTTTACAGCAGCGTCAGAAATCCAAGTATATTCAAGTATAACGCTCAACCAAAATAACGGCAGAGAGGAAGAGCTGTAGAGGTGTCGCAGTCTAGTGTTGCTCTTTAATTTGACTAACTGCTCCCCCATGTCAACTGGAAAGACTTTTCCTGGGCAACTTCAGGGATCTCTGACCCAAGCAAATTAATTGAAATCTTCAGTGAAATAATGGCTGAATTGTTGTTAATGTCCCTTAACATGCTGAGCTACTGTAATAATCAATGAGATATGTTTATCCCTGTCTCTGGAACACAGTCAGCGAAGTTGGCAAACATGTCAATTTTTTTACAGCCGATCATGCCTAAGATCCAGTTTGCCAACAAATGCACTGACTTTGTTTGAAAAGTGCAGGATGTTGGCATCTCTCCCTTCCATCCAAGGTATGAAAACTGTGCTAACCGCAGTGGGTCATCCAGGTACCTCGCAAGGTTGGATTTTAGATTAACAAGAAATGTCTTCACCTCTGAATTAGGGCTGCACGATTCTGGATAAATTGAGAATCACGATTTTTTGATCTCATATAGAGATCACGATTCTCCTAGGATTCTTTATTATTATTATTACTATTAACATTATCATTATCACAAGTATATAAATTAATTATTTTATTTTGCAAGGATTCTTTAAATTGATCAAGTGTGACAAAGACATTTATAACAAAATATTTATATATATTATATATAAATTTATATATATATATATAAAAACATTACACATCTTATGGTTCAAAAACTTTTGACTGGTAGTGTATATATAATATATTTAAAACCCCAGTTTTTTTAATATTAGAATGATGAAAAAGTTGTTTAGATCACTGATTCAACGACTCACTCATAAACCTACTACACTTGTTTCATTTCTGGATGAATCAGCGTTTTTGAACGATTCTCTTGAATGAAAAATTAATTCATTGACAAATAAATTAAGACACTTGTCGCCACCTATTGGTGAAACAATGCAATCGACACAAACGTTATTTAAAGCGCAGTACTTTCAAAAGGGGATTTGTTATATTTTGATCGCTGCCATATAGACATCAATGTTTATATTTAAACTATAAACTTTATCCCAGTATTTCTGTGATAATATAAATGACTGTAAGACAGATATAATACTGTGTAGTTGAAAAGACTGTTTGTGAAGATGTTTCTTAACCAAACATGGTAAGAGCTCTCTCTGTGTCAGCGGCAGTGCGCGCACGGATTTGAATGATCCGGTAAGACTTTGTCAAAGGTTTAACAGACTCGGGGAATCGTTGTCTTTTAGAAATGAGATCGAGAGGGTGTCTGAATCGAGATCGCGATCTTTTAACGATTAATCGTGCAGCTCTACTCTGAATGCAATTCGTAGAGGCGAAAACCCGACCTCTGGAGAGCCAGCTAACCTTCGTGTGAAAAGGGGGCTGTTCATGTTTGGCTCCCATTTCCAGACAAAGCAAGGGAAACAAGCCATGCTTTAATGAAATTGACAATTTGCACTGCCTGCAACTACAGACTGTCAACATACTCTCACTAGGTAAATTATTTCATTCTTAAATTTAAAGAAATGTTTAACTTTAAAATTGTATCTGGTTTTTAAACAAACATGTTTACTTATTAATAACAGGGGCTACACTCAAAAAAAAAAGATGGCTCATTACTTAGGCCTACTGATTTTCTGGAGTTCAGCTTACCAACTACACAGACTGTCAACACACTCTCAGCAGGTAAATTATTTTTTTCTTAAAATGTTTATAATTTTTAACTTTCAAATTGTAACTGGTTTCTTACAAATCGTGTATTATTCTCTTTTCAGTTTAAGAGAACATGTAAGTGTGACCAGCCCTGTTCAGTTAAGGACACTTCTCTCCTCTTCACCGCTATGTAGCAAAAATATTGATGTATAGTCCTGTTTTGTTTTGTTTTTATAGAAACAAATGGAAGGAGACACATTGTAACTCTGAACTCAATTATGTATTTCAGATGCTGTCACATCCTACAACTTCATCATCTGCAGAGAGAAATGTCCACTCAATCACACCAAAATACACATAATGATGGACTTACAGGCATCATAGAGGATTAATGAGATACAGTATTTCACTGAAACCTGGTCTTCTAGTCAGTATTTCCAGTTTCTATTTTGTTTTACCTCTTTAAGTATTTATTTATGTTCAATGTCAAATGTCATTTATTAATGTATTCTGCTAATAACTGTTGTTAGAGCACAGTCATTTTTGGTACAAATTCACATGTCTTTAAAAAAAATTAAAGTACCTAATTGACAGGTTGTCTAATAGCCACTGCAGACTATTGTAATAACAGACAGATAGAGGAGTAAAAAAATAACATATTAATAAATAATATATACAGATAATATTAAAATGATATAAATATGTTAATATACTGATAATAATGAAAATAAACTATGATAGAAAAAATGTTGTTTATAACACCATTAAGGTCCTATATAGCATTTTCAAAGCCTGGTTCTTTATGGAACCCTATAAAAAGGGTTCTATTTAGCACTAAAAAGGGTTTTGCTATTGTTACAAGCTGAAGAACCCTTTTTTTTGGTACCATTTTATTTATGAGGTCTAAATAAACTTTTTTTAATCAAATTATTATTATTATTATCTGCTAGCTAGCCAAATTCTTAGTGTAATGAAATTAACAATCAAGAAGAGACTCATCTTTTCGCAGATCTGAGAAAATAAAGCTGCAATTCACCATTTCCTTTGTAAAGCAGTTATAATTGTCATCAGCAGATTTCAGTGCCAAATCTAATGGAAATATCTGTCCTTTAACAGCAGCTCTGTGATCCTGCAGCAACATGGATCAGTATTAGTGCTAGTATTAGTTGGTTAAGTGCAGGCGAAAAAGATGAGTCTTTAGATGTTTCTTGAAAATGAGTAAAGACTCAGCTGTACGAATTGAGATTGGGAGGTCACTCCAACAGCTGGGCACAGTCCAGGAGAAGGATCGTGAGAGTGATTTTGAACTTCTTTGGGATGGCACCACAAGATGTCGTTCACTTGCAGAGCGCAAACTTTTGGAGGGCACATAAGATTTAACCAGTGTGTTTACGTATGTTGGTGCCGTGCCAGTGGTCGTCTTGTAGGCAAGCATTATTACCTTGAATTTGATGCAAGCGACTACTGGTAGCCAGTGTAACCTGATGAGGAGAGGAGTAATGTGATCTTTTTTTGGCTCATTGAAGACAACCCTCGCTGCTGCATTCTGGACCAATTGCAGAGGCTTGGCAGTACATGCAGGAAGGCCCGCCAGGAGAGCATTACAATAGTCCAGTCTGGAGAGAACAAGAGCTTGGACAAGAAGTTGGGTGGCTTGCTCTGATAGGAAGGGTCTAATCTTCCTAAGGTTGTATAGGGCAAATCTGCAGGACCGGGTCGTTGTAGCAATGTGGTCTGTGAAGCTTAACTGATGATCCATTGCAACTCCTAGGTTTCTGGCTGTCCTCGAAGGAGTAATGGTTGACGAACCCAGCTGTATAGAGAAGTTGTGATGAAGCAATGGGTGAGCTGAAATCACCAGGAGTTCTGTCTTCGTAAGGTTAAGCTGAAGGTGAAGGTCATTCATCCAGCTAGAAATGTCACTCAGACAGGCTGAAATGCGAGCAGCTACCGTCGGGTCATCTGGTTGGAATGAGAAGTAGAGTTGGGTGTCATCAGCGTGGCAGTGATAAGAAAAGCCATGCTTCTGAATGACAGATCCTAATGACATCATGTAGATTGAGAAGAGAAGTGGTCCAAGTACTGAGCCTTGAGGAACCCCAGTAGCAAGGTGTTGTGACTTAGAAACATCACCCCTCCAAGTCACACTGAAGGATCTGTCAGAGAGGTATGACTTAACCCACAGGAGTGCGGTTCCATAGATGCCCATCTTTCTGAGGGTGGACAGGAGAATCTGGTGATTAACGGTGTCAAAAGCAGCAGACAGGTCCAGTAAGATGAGTACTGAGGATTTTGAAGCTGCGTTTGCTAGTCACAGGGCTTCAGTAACTGAGAGCAGAGCAGTCTCAGTTGAGTGGCCACTTTTGAAGCCAGATTGTTGGCTGTCTAGGAGGTTGTTGGAGTGTTGGTGACCTGCGTTGGAGGGTGTGCCGCTTCAGGAGTAAGTGCTAGGTTAGTAGTAATGAGGAAGTGGTCTGAGGTGTGCAGTGGAGCAACTGAAGAGTTGTCCACAGAGCAACAGCGCTTGTAGATGAGGTCCAGTTGGTTGCCTGATTTGTGAGTCGCTGTAGTAGACACTAGCTTGAGATCAAATGAGGTGAGCAGAGTTTTGAAGTCAGCAGCCTGGGGCATGGGCGTAGGTTTAGGGGGGGACGCTAGGTACTAGTCCCTATCAATATTTTGAGATGACAAATTTGTCCCCACCAATATTTAGCGAGCTCCTTTGAACTGCTATTTGGATCTTTGCACTGTTATTTGGATCGACTCTAACGGCCAGGACGATGACAGTACAAGAAACGCCGTAATTTCATTGGCGGCGGGGTATCTGACAGACTACACGTGCGGGCCGGGACTACTTTTGTGCTTGCACTAGCAGCGAGCGGATGGTTTGTTACAAGGGCTGTCTCTCACAGCATTACACAGTCTCAGATTTTTATTTTTTGAGAGTGCATTTTCGAGATTATACAGTTATACTAAATCACCATTAAATCACTGGTATCTTACAACAAAATAATTCCGGGGGGTGGGGGGATGGGGGGGGGGGGGGTGTTATGGGGTGTCCCCACCAAAGCTGAGACCAAACCTACGCCCATGGCCTGGGGTTTATCTAGGTGGATGTTGAAGTCACCAAGCAGTACCAGAGGAGTACCATCTTCAGGAAAGTTTGATAGCAGCACATCCAACTCCTCCAAGAAGTTTCCCAATTGACCTGGGGGACGATAAATGACAACAAAGTGAATTTTAACAGGGTGGGTTACAGTAATTGCATGTGATTCAAATGAACCATTACCTGTAGGTGATGGCTGAAGATTCAAATTTCCATTCATTTGATATAAGGAGACCAGTACCTCCACCTCTCCCAGTGGTACGAGGAGTGTGGGAACAAGTGAAATTAGTGGAGAGGGCTGCGGGGGTGGCAGTGTCTTCAGGTTTGATCCAAGTCTCAGTCAGTGCCATGAAGTTGAGACCGGAAGGAGTAGCAATAGAAGAAATGAAGTCTGCTTTGTTAACAGATTTTTATCAACATCTGATATTTACCTACTCTGTTTAAATTATGTATTAATCTTAGCAAGAAGTAGATTATATCTGCCAATCATGTGTGCACTATAGTATCCACTGAAAGCCTCTGCTTTATGCAGTTTTCAGATTCATGGTATTATAAAGCTAATATTAACATTCAAAAACAAATCTGACAGTGAGATCAGTATAAAGCTGCATTAGTTTTGTTGCATTAAGTCCGTCTGACAATGCTGCAGGCTTCGAAGATCTGTGGCTTCATGTGGGACAAACTCTCTGTTCCTCAAGATAAGTAATATGAGCTTCATGTAGGCCTAGAAGTACATTTATTTAATTATTTCTAAGAAGAACACCTAAGAAGAGTTTCATCATTGTTCAGGTTTTATTGCTAATTTAATGACATGGTGTTAATGAGGCCGCCCACAACAAAACCACAAGCTTTACTCTTCTGCAAAATGAAAACCAGAAAAACTCCAGCATGACAGAAGCTCTTCCCAATCTCCAAAATTACTAAGATGAAAAATATTAAGTACTTTGAAGTTATTAGTATTTAGAAAAATTTAATAAAATAAGAAACTATAGCTGAATTAATCCTGATGCATCAAGCGCATCTGATGCAACTCTTGTGAAGGTCTTTGTGGTTTCTAGCAGGATAAACTCTGAGTTCCTGTCTGTCTGAGATGAGTAATAGTAGACCTGACTTCCTACATATATTTCAAAATCATACACACAAATTGTTTTATCAACTTAAAGCTGAAGTAGGTAACTTTTGTAAAAATTTATTTGTGAAACCTGACATTATGTCCTGACAGTAGAATATGAGATAGACAATCCGTGAAAAAAATCAAGCTCCTCTGGCTCCTCCCAGTGGTCCTATTGCCATTTTCAGAAATTCATCCGCTCCCGGTAAGAAACAACCAATCAGAGCTGCGGTCCGTAACTTTTTTTTTGTGTTCAAGATTTACAAAATGTATATAATAAGCGAGTACACCATGAATCCATTTTCCAAACCATGTTTTTAGCTTGTCCTCAATCACTAGGGTGCACCTATAATAAGTGTTTATATTCGGACTATTTTAGATTGCTTCGGGGGTACCGCGGCGGAGTAACCCAGTACCTTTGTGATTCTTCATAGACATAAACAGAGAGAAGTAGTTCCGGCTACGATGTTCTTCCGCAAGACGCAAGCAGTTCTGTTTATTAACCGCAAGAGCGTCAAAAGTTACCTACCGCAGCTTAATTAAATTGTGAAAATTGTTTCTACACAATTAAATTAATATATGGGACTATAATAAGTCCATTAAAACTGGACTGAAGAAACTGGATTAAATTTCATTATTAAATAAAATTGATTACTTCTGAAATATTTTCAATTTACATGTAACTGATCGCTAGCAATACAATTTGTGACTAATGTAATGGACAGACACTCCTCAAATGAAGAGATGCATCTCATTGCACAATTCTAGCAGCTAATGGTCATTTAGCTCCCAAGCTCTTCATACATGAAGAGTTCAGATGCAAAGGCCTCTAAGTTTTTATCAGGCTTCTATGTGTAGGTTCATTAAATTCACTTTTATAGCAATGAATGGGTTCTTTTTTTATTGTTGAGTAATGTGATGCAAAAGGATTTAAGTATCATTTAAAAAAAAAAAACCACTTTGAGTCAACTAAATTGGGTCACTTAAAATGAGCTTTATTATGCACAAATTGTGTTTCCTGAACTAAACAGAGAGGAAAACATTTTTATACTGATTCATGTGGAGGTTTAAAGCATTATTCTATACTCAGCATAGTATTTTGTTAAGGTCTTGGCTGGTTTCTTGAATAGAGCACAGTTGAGGTCACTTCTCTTACCAGAGCTTTTCAAAGTGTACACAGTGTCACACCAGAGATCTTTCTGACCGCTTCTTGTTCTGACAGCAGTAACTTCAAACGTCTCATATGGAGGAATCAGCACCTCTTTCTCATGAGGAAGCTTGGAATATTCTGACACCTCAGCACCTTCACAAGTGTGGATCTCAAAACAAGAGACAGTTCCAAAAATCTTTGCTCCTTTATCACGATCAATAGAGGAAGAAGTAAATGAGCCAAAACGAACCTCTTTGTTCAGAACATCCTTATCAAATTCAACTTTAGTACGACGATAAGTATCATAGCATTTATTTTGTGTTTGGTTCAGAATCTGTACCGCTTCTGTTAACAGAAAGTGAAGTGAATACCAATCGTATGTTTGGTATTGGTATTCTCTCTTGTCTTTACGATCAGCTTCATTAAACTTTTTATATACCTCAAAACCTGAAGTCGTGTACACATAAATAGCAATTGAATGTTTCTTTTTCAAGTTCTCTCCTGGTGGCTTGTGATTCTTTACAGCAAGTTTCCAAGCATGTGCAAAATCAGATTCGGGGTTAGACAATTCTCGCTTCATATATTTTGTCTCCACCAGTTCTGCCATTTTCTCTCTACAGCCCTCATATTGATCATCAACTGAATCCAGCGCCATATCCAGTGGAAATATCTTCCCTTTAACAGCAGCTCTGTGATCCTGCAGCAACAGGGATCATAATGATCAATCATCAGTATTCATGTCTGTAATATTCATACTAGAACACAATCTTACCTTTCCTAGAGCAGCTGAAATGAGAAGAAGAGCTTCAATGATCAGCAGCATCTTGATTCAGTCAGATGATCTTAGATCTATAGTGAAGAGCAGATGCTGAAAGACAAGAAACAGAGTTTCACAATTACTATCCATCACAGCAAGTGTTCACCAAATTCTTAAGGTATTGTCTGTCAGGTTGATTTTTTTTTTTAAGTCAAATTTGAAGTTAAACCTGTGATGTTCATTGATATATTGACCTTGATCTATACTGACCCCAAATTTACCTGACAATAGTGTGTGTCTCTTTATCTTTACTTTCCAGAAGTTCAGGAGCAATGATGAGAGGAGAAGATCAGATCAGTCGCTCACAGTCAGACAAAAAGCCAAGTGATGAGGAAGGTTATTTATACCATTACAAATGTCTGTCTGTGTGTATTGTGGGAATCAATAGCTGAAGTGTGGTCATGGTGCATTAGTGCTCAATTGTTTTGCTCTTCATAATGCAACACCTGTGAACATCTGGTTTGTATGTGGTTTCACACAGGACAGTTCCTGTCATATCACTACCAGAAAACAGGTTTGTTTTTGTGATGGGCAGATTCTCATCAAGGAAATATTGATCTTCAGACACAAATACATCAGTCAGTTCATTCTTGATACTAGGCCCCATCCACATGGAGACCCGTTTCACATTTTTTATCTGATAAAAAATGTGATATCTGGCGTTTTCAGGAGGTGAAACCACTATTTTTTAAAACCGGAGTGGTTAGATCTGAAAACGCCATCTTTGCGTATTTATGTGGACGGGGCCATCCGTATATTTTCGGAAACTATAATGTCATCACCCCATGTGTCGACCCTGGTCAGACACCACTACATCACTTAAGAGCAACAACAACAATGGTTTGTATACAGCGCGCAAGGTTTATGCATGCTCCAAGTCTTCTTCTTCATTTTTGTGTATCTCTGCAGCAAAATTACAGCACCACATAGTGATCTGGCATGTATACTACATCGTCGGTTTCACTGGTTTTGTGTAGATGCAGATATTTCTTGATACAACATCGTTTGGACAGGATTTTTTTTTAGAACAAGGGAAATAAAGATTTGATTGGGGTAAGCTCCAGCTTTGTGTGGATGTAGCACAGTGTGTCGTGAGGAAGAGAAGTGATCAAATGCTGTAGAAATGATGGAATCCATGTAAAACACTGCTCCAAGAGTCAGGGACTCAGGTATGTCCAAACTTGGTCCTGGAGAGCCTCAGTCCTGCAGCGTTTAGCTTCAACTTGCCACAGCACACCTGTCTCTAGTATGCCTAGAAGACCTTGATCAGCTTCAGCTGTGTTTCATTTGGGTTGGAGCTGACCTCTGCAGAACAGTGGCCCTCCAGGAACAGGTTTTGACAGCCCTGACTTTAAGTAAACATAGTTTTGCTTATTTAAGTCCTTAGTCTTCATTGTTACATGCTACAAAGAAAAGACACAACACCTCCAGGTGGTTTTGGTAGTGTGATAACTAAACCTCTCAGTGAAATGTGACAATCACTTACAAAGGGGTTTTTGTGAGAACGGGTCTGATGCTTCATCAGAGTAAAGGTGAGAAAGGTTATGTGTCATCCAAAGTAGCAGAAAGGTATTTTGTGTAAGAGATAAATGATGACTACCATACTAGAAAACTTTAATGGCTAAACAAAATGTACATTTATATAAAAGTTAAGGACAAGCTCTGTAAAGTACTAGGGATTTATCCAGTAAAGCGTATTTTAGATACATTCTTTTTTTAAATAATGCATAAATACCTGTGAATTTTCTAGAATGGGAAAAAATTATTTTAATAATGAATAAAAAAGCACATATAGGTGGAAATGAAAGAATAGATATATTCTTCTAGGTTTAGGTATAATTCCCAGCATGATCTCAAAACCACACAAACTTACAATTTAAAAACAAAGTGAAATTTGAAGAATTGGATGAAAATAAAGAATTTGAGAGACCCCAAAATTAGATTTTTCATTGCCGAACTCCAGTCCTCAGGAGGTGGGTGCATCAGTGGATGCTCTGTAAAAAAAAAAAAAAGTTACATTTCGACCTCAGTACATTTTATTATAGCATGCTATTTGGTTTTTATATAAATTCTTTATAGCATCTGTTAACAGAAAGTTAAGTGAGTACCATTTGAATTTCTTGTTAGCGTAATTTTGTTTACTTCTTTATTGAATTTGCCATATACACATACACATAAATGGTGATTTAATGATTAGTTGTCCTCCTGTGTATGTGGTTTAAGAAATAATAGTGTGACTGTGATGTGTTTAGCTCATCTACATGGTTTAGATCATAATCACTTGTGAAGATCTGATGTTTGTGTGGTTTCACATTGGACAAACCCTTGATTCCTGTTTGTCTAACATGAAAGTGATATCATAAATGATATCCTCAAAATGTGTAATGGTAAATTTATGAATTAATCAACACATGATATCATACAAGTTCAAAGACAAAACATAAAAACATAAACACACATATCAACATGTTTTTAGGTGACACTATTTTTTTTTTTTTTTTTTACACAACTACAAATTTTAAGGCTGTTTTATACATATTGATCCTCTAAACACTAGACACACACACAGGCCAGCCATTTATGCTGGGCACCTAAGTCATAGTATTGTCAGCCCAAGACTCAAACCCACAACGTTAGGGTTAGGAGTCAAACTCTCTACCCACTAAGCTACGACTTCCCCATTATGTACACTTCCACCGCTGGAACTTTACCCAGGAACTAGGGACTTTTGACTGGTACTTAGTGTGTTTCCACCACAGGAATCAGGCTCTAGATAAAATTCTAAAAAAAAAAAAAAAATGACCCTCAGAAAGTCCCTGCTGGCAAGGTAGTACTTTTTCAAAGTTCTGGAACTTTTGGGGGTGGGACTTGGGTATTAAACATGCTGATTGATCGAGCAGCATTGTGATTTCAACCACCATTTATTCTGATAATTTTCAAAATATTACTGTTATTGTGTCATGAAATTTAATTTTAAAAGTATTTCAGGTGAGAATGTAGTTGTTTAAAGCTCAAATCTGTGGTTTATTTATAAAGACTGGCTATTTAAAAATGTGTATTAGAGCAGCCTCACCTCGGCTAGTCCTTTTGATGTGTCGCTGGTTCTGATGTCTCTTTAGTGGTTAAACATAAAATATAATTCATTTTAGGTAAATCTAACAGGTAATCTTTGGTCTATATTCAATTTATCTACATGTTCAAATGAAAATAAAAAGAAGCAATTGATATAATATTTAATTTCATTGTAATGACTGTATATATACACATATGCCTGAACTAAGTACATTTCTGCTGCTATTATTTTGTTTAAATGAAAACGAAAGGAGTCAGTGGTATTTTATATTCTTTTTCATTTTATTGTAAATATACAATGAGGAAAATTGCAGTAGCCAAGGCAAGCTGACTGATGTTATCAAGTACGTTGCTATTTGCAGAATTGCGTTGTCGCGGACATCACACTCCCGAGAGAAATGCACAAAGTTGTAACTACTGAGGATGCAAGGCCAAAATCAGCATACTTTGTATTGAGAAATGTGCACAGACCTACGTCACCAGACTATTTGCCTAATCTTCCCAATACTTAGGCCGCGATGGAAACACAGAAAGGAGGGAAATAGTTCCTGGGGACAAAAGTTCCTGGTACTATTGTTCCCGGTAGGAACGTGGCATTTGTCTGAATTTATCCTTTTCCCTTTCCACGTGAAGTGTCAAGCAGAAAGCTTTTTCTCACCCCGTGTGTCTGTGTAGTACAGAGGTGAGGGGGTTTACACTGCTGGCAGTGTGACGTGCAGCAGGGTGACTTTTACTTGAGTCCATGTACAGCCTGAAGAACTGTTTCAGTTCTTTTTGGACTGTGTCAAGCTCCTCTTTATCATTGCAGAATTGCTGAGTTAGGGTTTGGACTTCAGCTCTGGCTGCATGCAGATGGCCTTCTAAGGCCTCAACTCTAGTGTCCCTCTCATTAATTTCCACATATGCTGTTTGTAACAGTGATTTTGTGTGAAACAGTTATTTTTCCAAAGCCCTGTCCAGCGGCCTTTTCAAGCTGCTCTCGGTGTCCAGCAGTTATAAGAGCCTCCTGGAAACAGAAGGTGATTTCCTTATGTTTTGCCATTCTGTAAGTCATGGGGAAGTTGTGGCCTAACGGTTAGCGACTTGGACTCGCAATCGAAAAGTTGTGAGTTCGAGTCTTGGGCCGGCAGGAATTGTAGGCTGGGGGAGTGCATTTACAGTTCTCTCTCCACCTTCAATACCATGACTTAGGTGCCCTTGACAAGTAACAAGGAGTCAGAGACGTTAGGATCCATATGCAGTAGTTTATTAGAGAATGCTCAGACAGGCAGAAATCAGGAACAGCATCAAATGTGTCAAGGGATATCCAGAATCACTAACAATACCAGACAGAGATCGGGGCAGGCAGCACAGAATCAAAGTCACTATACACAATCCAAAGTCAAACACAGAAGGAATGAACAAACACTAGGAAACCGCTCAGAAATGCCAGACAGAACTAAACAAGACTTTGCAGTGATTGAGAGTCCAAACACAGTTTATAGAGGGGAGTGGTAATGGGGAACACCTAAGCACAGGATTATGGGAAATGGAGTTGGGAATGGAAATACAAGATGCCAGAGTCCTGAATGGAGTGCCCTCTATAGGAGTTCATGGGCACTCCAGCTGATGATCGTGACAAAATGAGGGATGTTACCAAGTATTTGTTAAATATAACAAAAGAAAATGTGTCTCTGATGGGTCCAGATGCTACAGTACACAGCCATTCAACAATATCACCACCTCTTTAACAAACTATTCATTTAACAAAAGTCAAAGAATACAATAGATTAAAAATACTTTTAACTTTAAATATTGTAAATTATTTTTAATATTTGATATTGGCCAATTTATGCTGCACTGCCTTAAGAGTATTGACTACATTGCACATCCTGATTAAATTGTTCACTAAATGTGATTGAAAAAGATGTGTAAAAAAAAGAAATATGAAAAACTAATCTGAGGCCTCTTGAATCACTTAAAAATAACTTTATTTCATTATGCTGAAAATATATTATAGATATATTCTGACAAAGAATCACAGCACTACATTGAAGAAATAAAACATGCTTACATGTTGATGTTTATCATATTGCTTTTTGTGGAACTGATGTGAATTCAAAGCACATTGTTAGGCCCAGTGCAAAACATGGTACTTATCTTTGGTCTTGTTTGGTCTCCTGAATAAAGCACAGTTCAGGTTACTTGTTTTTCCAGTGTTTTTCAAAGTGTACACAGTGTCACACCAGAGATCTTTCTCATCTCCTTTTTTCCTAATAGAAGTGACTTTAAACGTCTCATACGGAGGAATCAGCACCTCTTTCTCACGAGAAAGCTTTGAATAGTTTGTCACCTCAGCACCTTCACAAGTGTGGATCTCAAAACAAGAGACAGTTCCAAAAATCTTTGCTCCTTTATCACGATCAATAGAGGAAGAAGTAAATGAGCCAAAACGAACCTCTTTGTTCAGAACATCCTTATTAAATTCAACTTTGGTACGACGATAAGTATCATAGCATGTATTTTGTGTTTGGTTCAGAATCTGTACCGCTTCTGTTAACAGAAAGTGAAGTGAATACCAATCGTATTGCTCGGTTGTGTAGTTTTGTTTACCGTTACGAGTTTCATTGTTGAAATCACGAAAAACTTTATCACCAGTATACACATAAATGGCAATTGAATGGTTTTGTGTCAAGTTATTTTCTGGCTTCTTACTGTTTTTTTTCACCCTCTTGCCAAGCTATTTTAAAATTATTTCTAGAGTTATTAAGTTCCTTCTTCAGATATTTATTTTCGACCAGTTGTTTCATTTTCCCGATTCATCCGTCATATCGATCATCAGCTGAATCCAGCGCCATATCCAGTGGAAATATCTTCCCTTCAACAGCAGCTCTGTGATCCTGCAGCAACAGGGATCATAATGATCAATCATCAGTATTAATGTCTGTAATATTCATACTAGAACACAATCTTACCTTTCCTAGAGCAGCTGAAATGAGAAGAAGAGCTTCAATGATCAGCAGCATCTTGATTCAGACAGATCCCTCAGATGATCTTGTAGATCTAGTGAAGAGCAGATGCTGAAAGACAAGAAACACAACAGTGTCTCACAAATGCTAAATATATGAATCCAAAAGGATTTTTTTTAGGTTCTACATAACATTCATCACATCAGTAGAAATGTGCATAAGTTTGCAATATAACCTTAATTTATCTCCAAACTTACCAGAAAACAATGTTGTCTTTTTCAGAGTCTGAGTTTTCTTTCAGTTATTTTTCAGGTGAAGTGAAGTGCAGAAAAGTAATTTGTTCTCAGCCAGTTGACAACGACTCTTCAAATCAACAGATGAAAAGGTTGAAGCTAGCTAATAATGTGTGTGTGTGTTTTCTGAAATATAACAGCTAGTGAGTAAGTGCGATCTATCTATATTGCAACACTTGTGAATGCCCATATGGTTTCACTCTGGACAAAGGCAAAAAAAGACCTGAAAGCATTTCTGACTCAGTGAAAGATGGAAGATCTATTCTATATTAAACAAAATTATTTTCAACAAAATTATTCTTTCCAGACCATTTCTGTCTCATCTCTTCTGTCCCTTTCTCAAAAAAAGGAAACATTTAAAACAATGATTAACAACTAATTGATTTTTTTATTTTTTTTATCAGTAATCAGTGACAAATCAAACTGCTTTTTAGACTGCTGGTTAACATTAGGTCAGTCTTTACATATATCATGTTCATTCGGTTGTGTGACAGAAAATATGTAAATGAGAACAGCTTTATTGGAAAGTAGCCTATATATTATATAAAAATCTATGAGAGCTGGATTAGAAGAGATCAGATGTAAATGCCAATACTTGGTGCATGACATCATAGTCGCATGTAATGATGATATTTAGGTTTTCTGAGAATCTTTGCGTCTGGATTTGAAACAAACATTTGGTTTCTCCTTACTCCTGATGTCCATGCTTCATATCTCAGCACTTCTTACTTTCTACACTTCTTACTCTAAACATATTAAAACTGTTATTCTGTTGAAGCTGCTTTTTATTTTAATAATGCTAATTAATTAATTGTGTGTGTGTGTGTGTGTGTGTGTGTGTGTGTGTGTGTTCTGAGCTGAAGTGTGATCTGCTGAAGAGTGAGCTTGATGCTTTTAGCTCATAATGCAACGCTTATAAATGTTTAATGTTTATGTGTGGTTTCACACTGGACAAACTGTGAGCTTCTGGCTAGACGTGTAAAAGCAACTTAACATGCCTTGTTAGTAGTAGTAATTTGAGCAGTTCAATAGTTCAACAGATTCTAAATTAGTATTCTTGAATACAAGTTTCCCTGTACAATGAAATTCTTTCTTTGCTGTCCACATTGAATGCAAAGACAAGTGCAAACTATGCAAAAAAAAAAAAAAAAAAAAAAAAAAAAACAGACATACATATACATACAAACAAACATGGTGACCCATACTCAGAATTCATGCTCTGCATTTAACCCATCCAAAAGTGCACACACACAGAGCAGTGAACACACACACACACACTGTGAACACACACCCGGAGCAGTGGGCAGCCATTTATGCTGCGGCACCTGGGGAACAGTTGGGCTCAAGCAAGCCTCAAGGACACCTCAGTCGTGGTATTGAGGGTGGAGAGAGTGCTGTACATTCATTCCCCCCCACCTACAATTCCTGCTGGCCCAAGACTCGAATATGCAACTTTTGAATTGCAAGTCTGACTCTCTAACCATTAGGCCACGACTTCCCATTGATTATTGGTTATGTTGATTATGTGTATTGAAATATAGACTATGTACATCTGTTTGTGCGAGTGTGCAATATTGACTTGTGCAAAACAATAGTATTGTAACGTGCAATTTTGACTTGTGCAAAACAATAATATAGTTAAATTTAGTAACAGGTAGGTGTCCTTATCTTTCAGGTGAGAGAGGAAAATATGGAGGGCAGCAGCAATGGCATCTGAGGTGGACCTGTTGGTCTGGTATGCACACTTCAGGGGGTCCAAAGTGTCCGGCATACTGCTCTGAGTGTGGGTCAGTATTTCAGCAATAAAACTCTTTTGGCCTTACCGGAGGCTGTGGTCCTGTCTCCTCTGTGTAAGGGGTGAATCTGTAGCTGACTAGAGGATTCTGGTACTTTCTCTGAGAGTCAGTTCTCTGTAAAAGTGCAGCATTCTCTTACTAGTCCAGTTTGTTTTCCAGAGACTGCACGTTAGCTAACAAGATGCTAGGTAGAGGTGGCCAGTTAGTGCAGGCCTTTAGCCTACCATGAAGCCCTCCCCTCTTGCCTCGCCTGAGTCGTCGTCTCTGGAGCACTTTCCTAGAGTCAGATTCCTCAGTCGAGCTCAGTGCTTCAAGGCCTTCCTGGGGATGGTGGTGGTGGTGGTGCTGCGAGAGTGAGTAATGAGTTGTAGTTCCGGAGGTATAAAACAGGTCAACTCAAAATGGTTGGCTGAATTGGTGATGTCCAGAAATGCCTGTCTGTTTTATGTTAGCACTGCATTACATTAGTGCACTGCAGAGAAAACAAGAAGCAAACAAAAAAGAAGAAATAAAATGGCATTAGAGTAGGGAGCGAGCAAACATGTCTGCCTCAGGGGGTGCCATGACTACTAGAACACTGCATTTACTTTTTTTAAGTTAAGTTGCAGAATTTGCTAACCTTATATAAATGAATAGGAAAAATGAACAGTGTATATAACATTAAAGGGGTCATAGAATGCAAATTTTCCACAAGCCGATATGATTCTGTAGGATCTTAATGAAAAGCCTGTAACATACAATAGTTTGATTGAAAAGTCTTAATGGTAGTGTAAAAAACACGTTTTCTACCCTGTCACAAACTGCTCTTTTCAGAGCACTACAGTTTTGTAGCATTTTCCTTTAAATGTTAATGAGCTCTGCTGACCCCGCCCCTCTCTTAGGAGCCAATCTCCAAGGGACTGTTTACTTTAGCTGCATTCACAGTGAAACTTGCTAATTAGCACATTATTAGGAAAGGCAATTTGAAAAGATTCATAAAAAAAAACTTACACTCACTTTTTCTGTTGGTGAAGCTGGATCATGAATAATTCTTTACATTAATATAGCGCTTTTCTAGGCACTCAAAGCACTTTAAATTGTCAGGGGGTATCTCCTCATCCACCACCAGTGTGCAGCACCCACTTGGATGATGCGATGGCAGCCATATTGTGCCAGAACGCCCACCACACACCAGCTTACTGGTGGAGAGGAGACAGAGTGATGAAGCCAATCAGCAGATATGGAATGATTCGCACAAACATAGATGTATTAATGTATATCGGGGACACATTCTCTTCAAAAACAAACAGAATCTACTGTGTATTCTGCGGCTCAGATGTCTGGAGTAAATAAGGACTGCTATGTTCACTATTACATCCAACAACAGAACACCTCAGTCACTTCAAAATTATTGTCTACATTTGCTCCAGAATTAAAACAATTGCGACTGATGACAGCTCACTCAGGGCGGTGCTAAAGTAAGACACCAGTCCAGTCTGTGCTGAAACGCTACTGTCAATCAAACTATTGTGGGAGAGGCCTGTTTTTGTGACACCACTAGACTCCACTACAGGAGGAAAGTAACTAATTACAAATACTTTTGTCACAGTACTCAGAGGCGTCATGCCCATTCAAACCAAGTGAGGCACGGGCCCCCTCAGATTTTCGAGCCAAGTAGATTTGGAATGCAGCTTACAAAAGACAAAAATATTTTTTATATTTTTATATTTCACAGGTATGATGTGCCACACATCACTAGCTGCTAAACTCAATTTTGCGTTAGCTGGCTGGCGCTGAGCCAGGAAAAAAAAGCATTAGATAAGTCATCGTTTTTTTTGTTTCGTTCAGTGGGCGCATCGCTGACTAAATTCAGATTTCTTGTGAATTAATTCTCTCATCATCGTACGATGTAGGTAAGGTATGCATTTCACAGTGTTAACAGCTTCAGTGATTATAATGGATGTTTTCTGAGAGTGCTTAAAGGGTTAGTTCATCCAAAAATCGAAATGATGTAATTAATAACTCAAACACATGTCGTTCCAAACCTGTAAGACCTCCATTCATCTTCAGAACACAGTTTAAGATATTTTAGATTTTGTCAGTCTGTTGTTTGTTATCTGGCTCGGCTCGGTGTTCATCTTCAGTTCTCTCTTCACAGCAGTTCAGTCAGTGTACTGTTTGAGTACATGAATTACTCCGGGATATTGGTTTGTTTGAACTCAGAGGGAGTTTTCAGCCACATTAAAAAAGTTAACGGCTTAAATCATTTGTGGATTAATGCTCATTAGAGATGTGAACCGTTTAAAACGATTCAGTTCGATTTGGTGAACCGGTTCAAGATCCGGTTACATTGAATGATTAGTTCACGATATCACAGACTGCTTTGTTTTGAACAGTCTCACAACAGACACAGAAGAGAAGACAATGCTGAATAAAGTCATAGTTTTTGTCATAGATTAAACTAACCCTTTAATCTCAGTTAGTGTTGTATTGCAATTAAGTGTTTATTGTCTTCCACATTTCATCAGTCAGAGCATCTCCATCAGCATGTTATCAAGCTGTAGTGACATCTGA
The DNA here is from genome assembly GCF_023724105.1 of Carassius gibelio. NCBI lineage: Eukaryota > Metazoa > Chordata > Actinopteri > Cypriniformes > Cyprinidae > Carassius > Carassius gibelio. The sequence continues at coordinate 7,459,062 of NC_068398.1, forward strand.
TGCATTTATCCATATAAGAGATTTCCTGTGTCTCACTTGTGAAACAGATATTAAAGTACATGAGAATTAGGGTTAGGGTTACCCTGCTCCATGCTCACATCATCTCATTTTGGGTAAAAATAGAAACATAATACTAAAGTTCTTTGTTATGCAATAACAACCGAACCGAGACCCAGATGAAGAGGTGGTCTCGGTTCAGTTCCAAACTAACTGTGGTACGGTTTGTTTAAGGTGTGAATATGATCTGACCTCAATTCGACCCAATAACAGAAACCACTGTGCTGTTTAAGTTAATAGGCTGCCATGGTTGTGTTTGGGTGAGCAAATGAAGTCTTGTGAAGCTTTTGAGGCTTTTCCTTGATTGTACCAAATAAAAAGCTTCAAAGCCTCAAAGACAGATCCTACCAGTGACATCAAGTGGTCAGCTGCAATTACAGCAGTCACTTTCAAATAAATAAATAATAATAATATAAACTGTAGTAACTGTAACATGTTTTTATATCTAGCAGTAATATATAGTATATCTCTATGTGTGAGTGTACAATAATGATTTATGTACAAAACAATAGTACAGTAGCCTGTAGCAAATTGAGTGCAATTAAATTATAACAATAGCAGCTGTAACATTAACAATGTGCAAATCGATATGAAGCTACCTGATAGGAAATAGCAGCAGTAACATTTACAAATGTCTAAATTGAGCTGTAGCAGTTCAGTACACCAATTCTATGAGATAAGTGAGATTAGTCTGTGTCCACTGGCTACCCATTTAAAAGTCTAATGGCTAAGGTGACTGCATTTTACACTGCTGAGGGAAGGAGTGGACACAGTTTGTCGCCTGTTTCACACATACTCCATCTGCAGTGCGTATGCACTCCGTGTGGTTACGTATGTGGTGCTGAAGCAGCATGGACTCATTGTTCTTTCACACAGGACGCTTTTGCAGTCCGCTACTGATCCGCGGCTGTTTAGTCCAGAAACACAACATTTGTTCATTATTTTATATTTCAAATGTACAAGCAATCCCACGGGTCTTAATAAACTTTGTTTTTCTGCCTCAATAAAAGTGCATATTATGTTGCCTTGTTTATCTAAAGGTGCTTTTTTTCTTGTTTTAAACCTAACCAAAAACCCACGTGTTGCCTGTGAAACACAGTAGGCTTCAATTAGTTTACATTTATTGTAAAATGACTGTATTTCCAAGTCAATCCATGTTCATTTTTACCGTGAACAACGTGCTGTCACTTTAATTCAGTGCGTGCAGCGCAGCAAAGATAGATTCGGTACGTAAATGATCGCTGCACTGCTGCAGATGCAACACTCCTGGAACGCACTGACAGACCGCAACAGCGTGAACGCTGGAATCTGTTAACATGGGTGCGTAAAAAAAATACACAACGCATACACACTGTAGACGGAGTATGTGTGAAACAGGTGTGTGTCGTGGGCTAGTGCAAGCCTGTAGGGCTGCGGGCTGTAAGACAGGGGGGCGTAACTTGAAAGAGGCGTAACTTGAAGTAGGAGGCGTAACTTGAAGTTGTCCAAAACACACAGAACCATGCGAGATGTCAAAACGATAAATTGTTCACAATATGGCCGCTTTAAACAGGTCACAGAGTAGAATACTGATTACGTATTTTTAGGAAAGCAGGGGTTTTAGGCAGGATTTGATGCGTGATGTGTGTGTGGATATTAATGTTAGCGGACAATGTGAGTGATGTGTACGTTTTAGTAGGAAAACCTACTACTCCGGAATAGATCTGGTCCACACACCGGAACAGAAGAGGGCGGTAAAGCACCAATAAACTGGATGCCAACCACCGTTAAGATGGAAAGAACAGGAATATGTGATAGACAACGGTGAGAATATATCTTTTCCCAAAATAATTCTTTAAATTGAAGTACGTAATTTTTCATAAAGTGGTATTGTTTTTGGAGTTAATAATGTATTAAAACTAAGGGGTAAAGTCAGCAACTTATAAGCAAAAGGTGTAAAGACGCTATCCTCCAGATTCACTGACAAGACTAGGCCTATAATCCTTGCTTAATCTAAACCCGATCTGTGACCTACTACATAATATAGCATATTTGTGATTGTGCTGTAAAAACATGTTTTATAGTGCATAACTAACAGAGGAGCTCCATTAAGTAAGCGTTTCAAAAGTGGATTTGCATAAACCATACGTATATACATCTCGAAGACTATTACTAAATGTCTGTTTATCATTTGACAGGATCATGTTTGCCAAGTACTACAGCTGAGCCCATCTAATAGACATGAAACAGTTATCTGAGTGATGTATGTGGGCTATTATGTAGAATTCACTTTTGACAACACTGCTTTAGATGAGTGTAAGTCATGTACACAAACAAATCTACATAAAGTAACTAAACATAGGTTATCTGTTTTATTTTTCCATTTGCAATATTGATAATTTACAGAACATTTGTGTTGGATAAAAAGCGAGTTACATCAGTTACCAACTCAACATGTAAATGTAGTTTATCACAGATAAATGAAAGAGGACACTGGCTCTTGTCTGGATGTTATAGGGACAGATGAGACACATGTGTTTATCTGGTGAAGACAGACTGATGAAGGAATATTGCCTATCACAGGGTTTGTGTAAGTACACTACAGAAATAAAAGATTTTAAGTCTTAAGTTGTAGTTTATTTTAATTAATGTAATTTTAAACAACTATTACAGCACTTTTATTATTCATCCTCAGTGACCCCAGAGCAGCGAGTGGATATAGAGAAAGAACAAAAGACACAGAGGATTTGATTTTGGCAAAAATGTGATGGAGCTTTTATCTGAAGTGATTGACAGTGCTCTTATAACAGGGGCCTACAAACCCCTTATCAACCAGGAGAAAAGAGCCTTGCTCAAGGACACACTGGTGGTTTTGAACCACTTTAGTTGTTTAGCCCACTACAAAAGCAATAAATCAATGCATGTACTTGTAAACTCTGTGTAATTGTTTTACAGGAAGTGGTGCTCATGAAGAGTTTGAATGAAGCTTTGTTTCATCTGTTGCTGACATGTACATGTATGCATTTATTGTGATGATAACTTTAAACATTCTTTTCATTATTTAGACATGTTTCTTGTTATTATTAAATAAAATATAAATATTTTATCCATTCATATACATTAATTGCTTGACTGAAAATGTATGTATTCACATTGACTGCATTTGTTCAACTAGTGTATATTCATGTATGGCTATGTCACGACAAAAAAAAACAAAAACAAAAAACATTTTGCTTCTTTTACTAAAATGTCATTTTAAGATATTTATTGGTTGTCATTTGTCATTATTATTGCATGTAAGTATTGGGGTGGGCAAAAGATGCAATTTATTATGGGATCATGTTAATTTTTGAGTAGAAATGCTTACATTTTTAGAGTATAAAATGACCAGTCTTCTCCAAAGGTGAGATCTTCTAGCAGCTGATCGATGTACCCTTTGTGCAGACACTGCAGAGTCGCTGAGGGAAACTGTACTGGACTGTTGAGTTAGTGATGCTGTCCCTCTTTATTATTATTATTGCCAAACTTACTACATAAAAGATCAGGGTAAGACGGTTGTATCTAACGATGAAGAATCATAATAAATTAAATAAAAATATCATGTGTTCATCACAGTATGAGATAAACAAGAAAAAAATAATAATGAGGATTTTGCACATAAAGTAATTGAAAAAATATTCAAGAGATAACAATTTCTGGTTTTCTTATTAAAAATGATTGAAGGATAAAACTTGATCACATTAGTGGAGCTAAAAATATAAAAACTTACATTAACAGTATTGGCTATAGCCTACTGCAATCACACACAAAAAGGCAGCCGTTTCTTCAACAAGACTACAACATGGGCAAGTTTAATCATTATCAAGATACTTACTAATACATTAATTAAACCTGTCACTCATATCTTCTTTTTTTTCTTTTTTTTCCGCTTATTTTAACTTTGTAGGTCACATGATCAACATAGCAGATGATTTATTCTTCAGACATACATACACATTCAGGCTGAAGAGTATGTACTCTTTCTGCGCTCGTTAAGTTAGTACTTATTGAAATAAGTGGTTTCCCGCATCCCGACAAAATCTGGTTTTGACATCTCGTGTGGTTCTGTGTGATTTGGACAACTTCTGGAGAGAGGGCAGTGGAGCCCTGATGATCTTCTCAGCAGTCTTCACCACTCTCTGCAGACGTTTGCAGTCCCTCACTGTAGTGTTTCAATGCCACACGATGATGCAGCTGGTCAAGACGACCTCATCAGTCATCAACGCAGCTGTAGAAGTTGTTGAGCATCATAAGTGACATGGAAAACTTCCACCCTCTCCACCTCAAGCTCTCGGGTAAACAGTGGGTGGTGAGTTCTCCTCTCTTTCCTCATGTCCACTATCTTCTCCTTTGTCTTGTTGTGTTGAGGGTGAGGTTGTTGTCCTCACACCATGTCAGAAGACTGGCCATCTCCCTCCTGTAGTCCACTTCATCCCTGCCAGTGATCCGTCCTATCACTGCCATCAGCAGACTTCACAATGATATTGTCCTTGTGAGGGGCAACACAGTCATGTGTGAACAGTGTGTAGAAGATGGGACTAAAACACACCCCTGTGGGGTGACAATGTTTGTTGTGATGGTGTCTGAGGTCCTATTTCCAATCATGACAGACTGCGGTCTGCCAGTCAGGAAGTTTAGGAGCCAGTCGCAGAGTGTGGGGTGTAGTCCAACTGCAAACCATTTGTCGTTAAGTTTATTTGGGATCTCTCAAAACACTCCATGATGGACTGTATTCGTTCAGACAGGTTGGGGGCTCTTCTTGTGAAGGGCGATGATAGCTGATTGTGGATGTCCACCTGTTGGTAATATTTGGGAAGTACAGTCCCTGAATTGTACTGATTAAAGTCACCAGTGGCGATAAAAAAACGGTCAGGTGAGCCATCTATAGTGCGCTGACAACGTTGTGGAGACTGCAGAGCATGGCTGTGGAGTTGGCTCGCATAGTAGTGATGTGTCGTTCTTGAACGATTCGTTCATTTTGAACGAATCTTTAATGTGATTTGGGAAGAACGAGTCGTCTCGGGGAGTGATTCGTTCAGTCGCGCATGCGCATTATTCCATAGGTTCTGTTCTAGTAGTAGTAATTCACCTGTCAGTCAATGCAGTCTTGAGCCGGAAAGAGAATTGATTAGTTCATAGTTCGGGTCAATCGGGTTTTTGACTCGTTCCTCAATCACGTGACAGCCCCATACTCTTACCCAATGCAGTCTGAGCCGGAAAGAGAATTGATTAGTTCATAGTTCGGGTCAATCGGGTTTTTGACTCGTTCCTCAATCACGTGACAGCCCAATACGCTAATCCCAATGCAATATGAGCCGGAAAGAGAATTGATTAGTTCATAGTTCGGGTCAATCGGGTTTTTGACTCGTTCCTCAATCACGTGACAGCCCCATACTCTTACCCAATGCAGTCTGAGCCGGAAAGAGAATTGATTAGTTCATAGTTCGGGTCAATCGGGTTTTTGACTCGTTCTTCAATCACGTGACAGCCCAATACGCTAATCCCAATGCAATATGAGCCGGAAAGAGAATTGATTAGTTCATAGTTCGGGTCAATCGGGTTTTTGACTCGTTCCTCAATCACGTGACAGCCCCATACTCTTACCCAATGCAATATGAGCCGGAAAGAGAATTGATTAGTTCATAGTTCGGGTCAATTGGGTTTTTGACTCGTTCCTCAATCACGTGACAGCCCCATACTCTTACCCAATGCAATATGAGCCGGAAAGAGAATTGATTAGTTCATAGTTCGGGTCAATCGGGTTTTTGACTCGTTCTTCAATCACGTGACAGCCCAATACGCTAATCCCAATGCAATATGAGCCGGAAAGAGAATTGATTAGTTCATAGTTCGGGTCAATCGGGTTTTTGACTCGTTCCTCAATCACGTGACAGCCCAATACGCTAATCCCAATGCAATATGAGCCGGAAAGAGAATTAATTAGTTCATCTCATGAGTCTTCGGGTCGAGTCAACGAGTCAAACTCGACCCGAAAGACTCATGAGATGAACTAATCAATTCTCTTTCCGGCTCAAGACCGCGTTAGTTTTGCGTATGGGTCTGTCATGTTATTAAGGAATGACTTAAACCCGAAGACTTCTTGTCAGATAAGAGGTGAGATGAGCTAATCACAGACTGAAGACCCAGGTAAAGAATGAATATTTTTTTCTGTATCTTATAGCATTTTATTTTTGTATTGTTTGTTGTGTGATCAACGTTTGCATAAGTACTAGATGTGTTGGGGAGGTAGCACTTAATATTTTAATAACATTTTGCTAAAATGAACGAAATGACTCGAAAAAAGATTCGTTCATTTTGCTGAACGAGACTCAAAAGTCCGAGTCGGTAAAATGATCCGAACTTCCCATCACTAGTATACAGCGGCTATAAACACAGCAGTGAATTCCCTTGGTAGATAATAGGGATGGTATTTCAGCAATAGAATTCCACATCTGGAGAGCAATGCTTATAAGAATGCCCACATTCTTTGAAATATAGAAATTCTTACAAGTTTCATACAACTTGAGAGTGAGTAAATGATGACATAATATTCTTTTTTGGGCAAGCTATCCCTTTAAATTTCAGAAGTCATGTACACTTTGATCAGTGGATGGTGCTGTAACCAAACAAAAAAAAAACAATTTGCAAATGTTTTTCTTTCTTTCTCTTCAGGTACACAGTTAGCAGTAAGAAGAGGAACGTTGATAACAAAGACCTTGACAAAGTTTACACTGCATTTACTTTTTTTAAAGTTTTTTTTTTAAGTTGCAGAATTTGCTTACCTTATATAAACCTCTCACCATTCTCACCTCCTGCATCCCCCCTCTCCCCCACACCTGCAATTCAGATCAGCGAGGATGCGGTGCGCCAGGTCTTCCGGAAGCAGAAAAGGAAAAAAGCACCAGGCCCAGATTGTGTTACACCAGCCTGTCTGAAATCCTGTGCTGACCAGCTGGCCCCCATCTTCACACAGATCTTCAACAGATCGCTGGAGCTGTGCGAAGTCCCTTCATGCTTCAAACGCTCCACCATCATCCCCATCCCTAAGAAACCCAAAATTACAGGACTAAATGACTACAGGCCTGTGGCTTTAACGTCTGTAGTCATGAAGTCATTTGAAAAACTGGTTCTGGCCCACCTGAAGGAAATCACTGGGCCCTTGCTGGATCCTCTTCAGTTTGCCTACAGAGCAAACAGGTCTGTGGAAGATCCAGTAAACATCGGACTGCATTATGTTCTGCAACACCTAGACAGACCGGTGTGAGGACTTATGTGAGGATCCTGTTTGTGGACTTCAGCTTAGCCTTTACCTTAACCTGGAGCTTAACACCCTCAAAACAATGGAGATGACCATGGAAGAAACCCCCCTGCTCCCCCCCCCCCCCCCCCATTACCATCATGAACAGTCATTCAGGTTCCTGGGCACCACTATCTCTCAGGACCTGAAGTGGGACATTCACATTGACTCATTGTGAAAAAGGCCCAGCAGAGGTTGTACTTCCTCCGCCAGCTGAGGAAGTTTAACCTGCCACAGGAGCTGCTGAAACAGTTCTACTCCACCATCATTGAATCCATCCTCTGCACTTCAGTAACTGTCTGGTTCAGCTCAGCTTCTAAATCTGACCTCAGAAGACTACAGAGGGTAGTCCAGACTGCTGAGCGAATCATCGGTTCAACTCTCCCTTCTATTCAATAACTGTACTTATCCAGAGTGAGAAAAAGGGCTGTCAAAATCACTCTGGACCCCTCACATCCAGCACACTCCCTCTTTGAACTGTTGCCATCTGGTCGACGCTACAGAGCACTGAGCACCAGAACGACCAGACACAGGACCAGTTTCTTCCCTCAGCAATCCATCTTATGAACAGCTGATAATAACTGTGGAACACACTTCACTATTTATATTTATATACACATACACTTATTTATCTAACACACATACTTATTGTACACTTAAATTTTGCACATAATATACCTGTACATACATAACTGCTTTTTGTAATATACCTGCCATACAATTGTCAATTTGTATATTGTCATCCCTAACCTACTTATTTGTATTTTATTCTTTTGTTAATTCTTATGTGTGTTTTTGTTCTGTCACTGTCATTATGTTGTACTGCGGAGCTTCTATCACAAAAACAAATTCCTCATATGTGTAAGCATACCTGGCAATAAAGCTCATTCTTCTACAACATTACTAATAATTTTGTAACTCGGTGGCAACTGATGCCGCTGCCACTTTCAAAGTCCCCCATGTCTTTGGCAGCTAGTCAGCAACAGCCGTAGCCTTGGAAAGTGACAGCTGAGCGAAGCATAGCAAATTACTGTATGCTATAATGTTTTTAATAACTTTAACAGCTTTAACATTACCCTGAGATATATGATTACAGATTTTTGTGCCTGGTGTTTATGAATAAATCTAGCCTATGTTGATAATGTTTATTGAGTTTGATCATTTAAAAACAGTTTTTTTTTATGTATTATGCCACGTTAAATGTTTTCCTTGGGAGGAAAACGCTTAATGTGCAATTAAACATGTTGCGTTTTAATTCTGGACTCACCTGCTTATCTGTACATTATAGGATTTATTAATAATGTATTAAATTTGGTACTTTAAAAACACATTGTTAATGCATTAAGCTACGTTAAGCGTTTTAGGATGTCCCCCAATGGTTGTGTGTGTATGTTAGATCGCCAAGTTAAACTTGCGCGTTGTGTTCATATTCTGGACTCTTCTGCTTGTGTGTAAATAGTAGGATTTTTTAATTACTGTCTTAATGCATTAAGCCATATTAAGCATTTTCAAATAATGGTTTCATAGGGAGGAAAATGCTTAACTTGAGACTTCATGTTCATATTCCGGTCACATCTGCTTCCCAGTAGGCAACATTAATAAGGTGTATACCGAATCTGGCCATACTTTTACACAGTCTTCTTCCATTAAGCCTATGGAGGATATCGGTTTTAGCGTGTAGAGTTCATATTCTCATCTGCCTTCCTGTACCTAACATATACTTTATGAATACATTGTATTAATAAATATACAGAGTTTGGGCTTTTTAATTTATACCACTGTTTTCATCCATTGAGCCACGCATTTTCTTTAGGTTTTCAGTGGGGCACAAAACACTTAAGGCCAATTTAGCACAATTTACTTTCATATTCTGGCCTATTCTGTTTGTCTGTAAATAGTAGTGTTTATTATAGTGTCCACCAGTGTAACTGTTTCAGTAGGATACATTAAGCCATGTTAAGTGTTTGTGAAACAGTCTGCGTCACACCCCTGAAATAATGATACAGCCCACAGCACAAAAAATGGAAAAATAGAAAATTGTTTAGATTTTATTTATTCAAATATAATTTCTGAAGTCACAATTTAACAAAAGTAAAATAGAAAACATTTAAGAAAATTGCAATTGTCATTTAATGTTTGGTTTCATTTGCTCCATATGGTCTGGAAAGAAAATGGAAAAATAGAATATTTGTACATTTTATTTACTCAAATGATCATTTCTGAAGTCACAATTTAGCAAAAGTAAAATAGAAAAAAATTATTTTAGAAGTAACTGGGAAAAAATGAATTTTTTGGTTTTATTTAAAATGTTTCATTTGCTCCATATGGTCTGAAAATTGAATTGTGAAGTGTTACATGGACCTTAAGAACTCTATTTTTAATACAATTAATCAAATTGTGCAACATTCAAAAAAGTGGCTTGTTTTCCATTGTTGGATGCAGAACTTACTTTTCCAAAATCTTTCAAAGTAAACAGTGTCAGATTTTTATTTTTTTATTTTTCCTGAACTAATGTACATTAATATATAATGCAAATTGAAGGCCCTTTGTTCTGCACACACCTCAGTATTTTGCTATGGTTTTGGTTGGTTATATAGAGCACAGTTCAGGTCACTTCTTATTCCAGTGCTTTCCAACACAAACTCAGTCTTACACCCGCGATGTTTCTGATTTGTTCCTGTCCTGATAGCAGTAACAATGAACTTCTCATATGGAGGAATCAACACCTCTTCCTCATGACGAAGCATAGAATATTTTGTAATATTAGCTCCTTCACAAGTGTGGATTACAAAACAAGATACAGTTCCAAAACGTTTTGCTATACTACGTTCAAGAGAGGAGGATGTAAATGAGCCAAATCGAACCTCTTTGTTCAGAACATCATTCTCAAATGTAACCTTTGTACCGCGAAAAGTATCAAAGCATCTATTTTGTGTTTTCTTCAGAATCTGTACTGCTTCTGTTAACAGAAAGTGAAGTGAATACCATTTGTATTTCATGACTGGGTAGTTTTGTTTACCATAACGAATGTCTTTATTGAACTTCTCATATATATTTAAATTTGGGTCAATCTGGATGTAAGTGTACGCATAGATAGCAATTTTATGTTTTGTTTTTAATTTGTCTAAAAAATAGTTTTTTGATACTTTGTTTTTACCAATTTCCCAAACCTTTTCAAAATCAACTGAGTTTCTGAGTTCCTTCTTCAGATATTCTTTGTCCACCTGCTCTGCCATTTTCTCTTTACAGCCATTATAAAGGTCATCAACTGAATCCAGTGCCATATCCAGTGGAAATATCTTCCCTTTAACAGCAGCTCTGTGATCCTGCAGCAACAGGGATCATAATGATAAATCATCAGTATTCATGTCTGTAATATTCATACTAGAACACAATCTTACCTTTCCTAGAGCAGCTGAAATGAGAAGAAGAGCTTCAATGATCAGCAGCATCTTGATTCAGTCAGATCCCTCAGATGATCTTGTAGATCCAGTGAAGAGCAGATGCTGAAAAACAGTTTTTAACAAATACTAAACCAGTGACACTATAATAGAAAGCAATATGTACATTAATATTTCATGTGAACACCAAATTTACCTGAGAATATTGTTCTCTTTTGTTTTCAGATCGTGTTTTCTTTTAGTTTTTGTAGAACTTCAAGGGCAACAATGAGAAGAGATCAAAAGATCAGAGAAGTCCGCCACATAGAGGGATGACAGCGACTCTTCAAACCTATAGATTTGAAAACCCACATGGAAAGAACCTATATGTGGATATATGCGCATATATGAACTATATGTAGTGTATATGCACATATATGATAAAAATATATGCTGCATATATGTGTATATTTGCCACATATAGGCAAAATTGAGGTGCATATATGTGCATATACAGGAAATATAGGTCTCCTGTATTGCTTCTTCATATCCACATATAAGCCCTATACATACAAGATATGTCTTCTATATAGCTAATGGCAGGATCTGGTCATTTTGTAGCTCATATCCCATTTTTGACTGTCATACATGATGCCTAGCTCATATTTTCTATTATCAAGGCAAAAACTAAGAATTAACTTAGTTATTATATAATATTTTTCAGACACTATGAGATCAATACAGAACTTAATTAATACTGAACCATCAAACTCATCTGGTAATGCAGCACTAAGGCCTTAAATTAGTTTTCCCAAATTACTACGATGTCTACTATGAGTAATAGGCTCACTTATAAAATATATATATATAAAAACATTCAAATGCATACCTAATTAAATTGAGGAAAGCGTATGAGATGAGCAATTAAAATGAGACTTTTCTCAGATCTGAGTTTATAAAGTTACCCACAACAAAACCACAAGCTTCATTCACTCTTCTGAAAACCACAAAAACTCCAACCAAGATAACTCTTATCAGTCAAACATGATTAAGATGAAAAAATATAAATAAATAAAAATAAAACTTACAAAAAATCAAATGGACTCAGATGATCAATAATGTAAATAATAAAATAGTGTAAAAAATTGGTAACCCATACTCAGAATTGGTGCTCAGCATTTAACCCATCCAAGTGCAGACACACACAGCAGTGAGAAGTGAACACACCATGAACACACTCCCAGAGCAGTGGGCAGCTATAGATCCAGCGCCCGGGGAGCAACTGGGGTTCAGTGCCTTGCTCAAGGACACTTCAGTCATGAGTATTGAGAGTGAAAGAGAGTGCTGTTCATTCACTGCCACCCACCTTCAACTCCTGCCAGCACCGAGACTCAAACCTGTGACCTTCTGGTAACTATTTCAAGTCTCTAACCATTAGGCCACAGCTGCCACCATCATCCTCCTAAGACTCTCTCTCGTCCGTCGCCAACAAGTGTGTAAGTGACTTCTTAGCAGAACTTTTCAAAATGAACACAGTGTCACACCAAGCACCTCTCTGACCTTTTGTCTTGACAGCAGTGACCTTAAACGTCTCATGGAGGAATCAGCACCTCTTTCTCATGAGGAAGCTTGGAATATTCTGACACCTCAGCACCTTCACAAGTGTGGATCTCAAAACAAGATACAGTTCCAAAAAACTTTGTTTTGTTATGTTTGATAGAGGAAGAAGTAAGTCAGCCAAAACAAACTTTTCTGTTCCGAAAATTCTGAATAAATTTAATATTTGTACCACGATAAGTTGTATAGCATTTCTTTTGTGTTTTCTTCAGAATCTGTATTGCATCTGTTAACAGAAAGTGAAATGAATACCATTTCTATGTCTCATTTTTGTATCTTTTCTTGTCTTTACCATCAGCTTCATTAAACTCCTTATATACCCTAAAACCTGAGTTAGTGTACACATAAATGGCAATTCAATGTTTCTTTGTCAAGTTCTCTCCTGGTGGCTTGTGATTCTTTTCAGCAAGTTTCCAAGCATCTGCGAAATCAGATTCGGGGTTAGACATTTCTTGCTTCATATACTGTATTGTGTCTTCACCCTGTCTGCTCTTTACAGCCCTATGTATTGATCATCAACTGAATTATTTGCCATATCCAGCAGCTCTGTGATCCTACAGTAACAGGGATCATAATGATCAATCATCAGTATTCATGTCTGTAATATTAAAACTAGAACACAATCTTACCTTTCCTAGAGCAGCTGAAATGAGAAGAAGAGCTTCAATGATCAGCAGCATCTTGATTCAGTCAGATCCCTCAGATGATCTTGTAGATCTAGTGAAGAGCAGATGCTGAAAGACAAGAAACAAGACAAGAGTTTCACAATTACTAAATCCATCACAGTAATGTGCTGCACAATAAAAGTGTTCACCAAATTCTTACATATGCAGTTTTAAATTTAAGGTATTGTCTGACAGGTTGAAAAATAATGTCAAATTTGCAATTAAACCTGTGTTGTGCAATGATATATTGACCTTGATCTATACTGACCCCACATTTACCTGTGAATAGTGTGTGTCTCTTTATCTTTACTTTCCAGAAGTTCAGGAGCAATGATGAGAGGAGAAGATCAGATCAGTCGCTCACAGTCAGACAAAAAGCCAAGTGATGAGGAAGGTTATTTATACTATTACAAATGTGTGTATGTCTGTATTGTGAGAATCAATAGCTGAAGTGTGGTCATAGTGCATTAGCTTGCTAGCTCAATTGTTTAGCTCTTCATAATGCAACACCTGTGAGGGTCTGGTTTATATGTGGTTTCACACAGGACAGTTCCTGTCATATCACTACCAGAAAACAGGTTTGTGTTTGTGATGGGCAGATTCTGGTCATGGAAATATATACACAAATACACCAGTCAATTCATTAATCCCTGTAAAACACTGCTCAAAAAGTCAGGGACTCAGGGGTGTCCAAACTTGGTCCTGGAGAGCCACAGTCCTGCAGCGTTTAGCTTAAAAGACCTTGATTAGCTGAACTCTGCAGAACAGTGACCCTCCAAGTTTTGACACCCTTGACTTAAGTAAACATAGTTTTGTTTATTCAAGTCCTTAGTCTTCATTGTAACATGCTACAAAGTAAAGACACAACACCTCCAGGTGGTTTTGGTAGTGTGATAACTAAACCTCTCAGTATTCTCAGTGAAATGTGACAATCACTTACAAAGGGGGTTTTGTGAGAACGGGTCTGATGCTTCATCAGAGTAAAGGTGAGAAAGGTTATGTGTCATCCAAAGTAGCAGAAAGGTATTTTGTGAAAGTTATAAATGATGACTACCATACTAGAAAACTTTAATGCGTTTCAGTAAATTATGTACACATTTTGACCAGTAAATGGCAAAAATGTCAAAACACCAAAGCATTTGAAAGAGGTCATTTCCTGAAAAAGGCTACACAAATTCCTGGGTTCATAGGATCACTGAACTTGCTCCTCCACTGTGTCCACTGTGAATAAGTCACATCCGAATCCATGAATTTTATCACTGAGGTGATATGTAAAGTTAAGTTATTTTTACAGACGTCCATATGAGAAACAATTACCATCCGAATTGGGCTTTAGTCTATGGGCCCTATTTGAAGTGCATGGTCTCAAGCGCACGGTACAGGTGCACTCAGGGGGTGTCCGAATCCACTTTTGCTAGTTTAACCACGGGAAAACAGTCAGCGCGCCCAGCCACATGGTGTTAACAGGCTGCCCCTATTTTCTTAATGAGTAATGGGTGTTTTTTGGGTGTAACGTGCAATAAACCAGAGTGTTGTTTTGTTCAGTTCAGGTGCAATCTTATCATGTCTGTCTTCATTCATCTTAACAACACAACATCAGTTTGTCTGTTTGTTTTTTTCAGACTTCACATTGCATTGATTCCGATCTTTCACTTATTTTTCAGTCTTTAAAAGATCACATCTGTTCCATCTGAAGATTTGTCCATCATCTGTTTTCACAGTATAAGATCTTGGAGCTACTTCTTGCATAACTGTGGCCTTTTTGCTCCAATTCTCATCACTTTTGATTCTGACAACATCATCCCTCACCAATGGCTGTAGATGCTTTGTCTATTCTTCAGGTGCTTGAGTTTCTGCTTTATTTTCACGTTTGCTCTTTGCTTTGAACAAGAGGGCAGTGTAGTGCGAAGTTACCGATTCATCAGCATCTCAGCTGGGGCCATACCACACTTTTAACGGAGAGGTTCTGTAATTGAGCAGAGCAAGGTAAGGATCAGATTTACTGTCAGCAGCCTTTTTCAAAAGTTGCTTGAGAATGTAAAATCCTTTCTCAGCTTTGCCATTTGACTGATGATATTCTGGACTTGAGGTGACATGCTTGAAGTCATATTCGTAAAACTGAAAACTCTTGCCACTCCTTGCTGCTGAAAAAGTGGCGTGACATATAGCCAAGTATGGAGACGCATTTTTACATTTTTAACTCATTCTGTACGACTTATAAGCGTTTTGAAAAATGGGGACATGAGTTATGTCCTAATATGTCACCCTCTCCTTGTAATACCTGTGTCATACCCATGTCATTATACAGAGTTGTGTCCTGATATGTCACAAGAGCACACACACACACATTCACACACACACACACACACACACACACACACAGGTGGTTCAGCCATTTATGCTGGGCACCTAAGTCGTGGTATTGTCGGCCCGAGACCCAAACCCACAACCTTAGGGTTAGGAGTCAAACTCTCTACCCACTAAGCTACGACTTCCCCATTATATACACTATCAACACTTTAAAGAGACTGACATGTACAGTAGATGTTTGTGAAAAATGTTTTCTCTGTTTTGGAGGGATGCTTATTTTTAAATCATACCCTATTTATTGCATCAAAGTTTGTTAATACTTTACTATATTTATGGAGTGGATAATTATATCAGTTGTTTATTATTCATGCAACCATACATACTTCTGTTATAGTTTTTATTTATAACCATTATATAGCTGATAGCTTTGTTTAGTCCTCTTATGAGTGTTCATAGCATAATTTGTGAAAGTTTAACTAGTATACTGAATGACTTAACATAGATTTCTTAATGGCTAGTGTTTGCGTAGTATTTAATTTCATTCTGTACCCTACTTGTTCTACATATTTCTGCACTTGTGTTAAATGCTACAGGTTTTGACGGTGTTGATAACGTTTCTGACAGGTGATATATATATATTTCCCCCTTTACCGAATTTCATATCTTGTCAGCAATAACTTGTGCATGGACTTTTTTGATTTCTGCCAGTTTAAGTGCTGGCGATTCGATGTTGCCAGTTATTTCTATTAAAATAATTAAGCAACTGAGTACCTCTGGGCTAGAGGTGATCAAGCAGATAGAGTCTATCTTGGAGTTTACACTGTTCCAAGACTACAGGTGAATTTCGATGTCTTACGTGTAGACGTGGTCTTTTTGGTCTCATACAAGTTCTGGTGTGAATGCAGGGCTATGTCTGGCCATTCAGTTGAGATCTTTGAGTGTCACTCTACGTGTCATTTCAGAGTTTGTCTGAATTGATCCTTTTCCTTCTGCTTTCCAGGAAACTGACATGTAAGTGTCAAGCAGAAGGCTTTTTCTCACCCCGTGTGTCTGTGTAGTACAGAGGTGAGGGGGTTTACACTGCTGGCAGTGTGACGTGCTGCAGGGTGACTTTTACTTGAGTCCATGTACAGCCTGAAGAACTGTTTCAGTTCTTTTTGGACTGTGTCAAGCTCCTCTTTATCGTTGCAGAATTGCTGAGTTAGGGTTTGGACTTCAGCTCTGGCTGCATGCAGATGGCCTTCTAAGGCCTCAACTCTAGTGTCCTTCTCATTAAGTTCCACATATGCTGTTTGTAACAGAGATTTTGTGTGAAACAGTTATCTTTCCAAGTCCTGTCCCATGGCTTTTTCAAGCTGCTCTCGGTGTCCAGCAGTTGTTAGAGCCTCCTGGAAACAGAAGGTGATTTACTTTTGTTTTGCCATTCTGTAAGGTTCCTTGCATCTGTTCGAGGCATTCTCTCATTGAGCAGGTATCATTTACATTTACATTTACATTTAATCATTTAACAGACGCTTTTATCCAAAGCGACTTACAAATGAGAACAATAGAAGCAGTCAGGTCAACAAGAGAACAACAACAGTATACAAGTGCCATGACAAGTCTCAGTTAGTCTAGTATAGAATGCATAGCCAGGTTTTTTTTTTTTTTTTTTTTAATGAAAAAACAAGAAAAGGAAAAAGAAAGTGCTAGTGTTAGTTGGTTAAGTGCAGGCAAAAACGATGAGTCTTTAGATGTTTCTTGAAAATGAGTAAAGACTCAGCTGTACGAATTGAGAGTCAGTTCCCTGTAGAACCATGTGACTTGCAGGTTCAGTTTATTTACCTCGTCTCTGAGGCCCTATGGGTGTGGGCCAAAGAGAGAATGATGCTGGTCAGATCTTGGTGGATCAGGCTGGGTGTCAGGTGTCCACTTGTGTTGCAGTCTTGCTGTTCTTTTCTCTACCATTCCAGGTCGTTGGCTGCTTTGGGCTTAAGGATGTCCATCTCAATGCTCTACTGAGTTTCCAGGGGGTCCCAATGAGCTGGCAGGGTTGGATGTCTGTGGTATGTCTGCGACATACTTGCACACTTGTGGGAACACCAGAGAGAGAGAGGCAGAAGGCACATGCAAGTACGTACAGGGGGGTTATGCTATCGGTCATGGGGAATGGCTGTGTAGGATGTGTAGGGTGTGAAAAGCTGGTGAGGGGCAGCTAGTGAGGTAGGGTGCTATGTTTTTTATGTTTGTGAACACAAAGAGAGAGTTTGAGTAACTTTGTTGATGGGGCTGTAAGCAGGGGTCATCTAATGACCTGGCTATACATGTGGTCAAACCATTACTCAAAGCACTCATGGTTCACAGGTTTGGTCACTATGAAGGTATCAGATAAAACAAAACTGAAATAAAATCAGAAAGAGACAGAGGGAGAAGGAATGGCTTTACTTATTTAGTTAAATCTAGGGGATATGACTAAGCATTTGTCACTTGTTCAAAGGGATGATGCAGCAGGGTCATAGGGAGACTAAACTAGCAGGGTCACATCAAACACCTCAAGGTATATAAACAGAAACAAATGGAAGTGTTTCTAGTCTTCCCAGGGCCAATAGCATAATGGATGGTAACTGTACATGATGTAATAGGCCTCATGCTGAGATGTATAGGTATAGCAGAGACAGGAATTAGAGCTACCAATAACCTGTACAGCTCAATAAGGATACAATAGCTGTTTTTTTGTTGTTGTTGTTGTTTTTTTGTGCATGAATGCCCTTAACTAAATAATTTATATAAATACAAAACAAAATATGTCCAAAATGGAACCCTGGGGAACCCCCTTAGATACAGTATATCAAGAAAATCTGATTTGAGATCCTCCACATGAACACACTGAGTCTGATCTACCAAGTAATCTCTGAACCAATTAAATGTTGGAAGTTAAAAAGTTTATGAGGCAGGCTGATTGACTGATGACATAGCTCAAGAATTTCTGTTGGTGAGGTTGAGGGTTCCATATCCATAAAGTAATGCTTTGTCCGTTTTTAGGAGTTGTACACCAGCAGGTGGATTCCAAGCAGGCCAAGGCCTTTGCAGGCCAAAGTCAGAGTTCTGTGACAATCCAATGACATCCAATAAAAGTATCCTGATTGAAAGTAGTGATATTTTTCTTTAGATAACCACTCATTCAGATTTAAATGTGACAAAAAATAAATAAATAAAATAAATAAAAATAAAATAAATAAAAACATAAAAACTCAGATCTCTCGCACTGACACTCAAACGATAAACTGCCTTGGCTGCCATCTTGGATTAATAAATTGATAATAATAATAAATTTATTTAATTAAATCTCAGATTTAATCTAAAAATCAGTTTAGCTGAACTGGTACATTGATGCTAATAAAGTTATAAGTTATAAGAACTAATAAAGGTTCTTATAACACTAATATGTTGCATAGGTATAAACATATAATATACACTATCAATAAGGTCATCAGAAAACTAATTCAAAGAGACCAAACATGGTATATGTAACGTTATATGAATGAGTGGTACTCTCATAAGCATACATAACACTGTATACAATACAAAATACACTATACAAGAACTAATTAGGGAAGGGTCCCTTTTTATGGGCATTGTGTGTCTTTCCTAAATGAATTGTGAGTTGTGCTCTGCCCAAATTCCTTTGGGCAATAAAAAAGTGAAATCAGCACTGGTTGCTATGGAGCCAGGTTTGTTAAATGTGTAACAAGGACTCAGAGACGTGCGGATCCATATGCAGTAGTTTATTAGAGAATGCTCAGACAGGCAGAAATCAGGAACAGCATCAAATGTTTCAAGGGATATCCAGAATCAGTAACAATACCAGACAGAGATCGGGGCAGGCAGCACAGAATCAAAGTCACTATACACAATCCAAAGTCAAACACAGAAGGAACGTGTATGGGTCCAGATGCTACAGTACACAGCCATTCAACAATATCATAGCCTCTTGAATCACTTGAAGATCACTTGATTTCATTATGCTGAAAAAAATTATAGATATATTCTGACAAAGAAACACTGAACTACATTGAAGAAATAAAACATGTTTACATTTTGATGTTTAACAAATTGCTTTTTGTGGAACTGATGTAAATTGAAAGCACATTGTTAGGCCCAGTGCAAAACATGGTACTTATCTTTGGTCTTGTTTGGTCTCCTGAATAGAGCACAGTTCAGGTTACTTGTTTTTCCAGTGTTTTTCAAAGTGTACACAGTGTCACACCAGAGATCTTTCTCATCCCGTTTTTTCCTAATAGAAGTGACTTTAAATGTCTCATACGGAGGAATCAGCACCTCTCTCTCACGAGAAAGCTTTGAATAGTTTGTCACCTCAGCACCTTCACAAGTGTGGATCTCAAAACAAGAGACAGTTCCAAAAATCTTTGCTCCTTTATCACGATCAATAGAGGAAGAAGTAAATGAGCCAAAACGAACCTCTTTGTTCAGAACATCCTTATCAAATTCAACTTTGGTACGACGATAAGTATCATAGCATGTATTTTGTGTTTGGTTCAGAATCTGTATTGCATCTGTTAACAGAAAGTGAAGTGAATACCAACTGTATTGCTCGGTTGTGTAGTTTTGTTTACCGTTACGAGTTTCATTGTTGAAATCACGAAAAACTTTATCACCAGTATAAACATAAATGGCACTTGAATGGTTTTGTGTCAAGTTATTTTCTGGCTTCTTACTGTATTTTTCACCCTCTTGCCAAGCTATTTTAAAATTATTTCTAGAGTTATTAAGTTCCTTCTTCAGATATTTATTTTCGACCAGTCCTTTCATTTTCCCGATTCATCCGTCATATTGATCATCAACTGAATCCAGGGCCATATCCAGTGGAAATATCTTCCCTTTAACAGCAGCTCTGTGATCCTGCAGTAACATGGATCATAATGATCAATCATCAGTATTCATGTCTGTAATATTCATACTAGAACACAATCTTACCTTTCCTAGAGCAGCTGAAATGAGAAGAAGAGCTTCAATGATCAGCAGCATCTTGATTCAGACAGATCCCTCAGATGATCTTGTAGATCCAGTGAAGAGCAGATAATGATAGACAAGAAACACAACAGTGTCTCACAAATGCTAAATATATGAATCCAAAAGGATTTTTTTGGGTTCTACATAACATTCATCACATCAGTAGAAATGTGCATAGGTTTGCAATATAACCTTAATTTATCTCCAAACTTACCAGAAAACAATGTTGTCTTTTTCAGAGTCTGAGTTTTCTTTCTGTTAATTTTCAGGAGCGACAATGTGAAGTGAAGTGCAGAAAAGTAATTTGTTCTCAGCCAGATGATCACAACTGTTCAAATCAAGAGTCCCTTTTTATGGGCATTGTGTGTCTTTCCTAAATGGATTGTGAGTTGTGCTCTGCCCACATTCCTTTGGGCAATAAAAGAGTGATATCAGCACTGGTTGCTATGGAACCAGGTTTGTTAAATGTGTAACAAGGACTCAGAGACGTGCGGATCCATATGCAGTAGTTTATTAGAGAATGCTCAGACAGGCAGAAATCAGGAACAGCATCAAATGTGTCAAGGGATATCCAGAATCAGTAACAATACCAGACAGAGATCGGGGCAGGCAGCACAGAATCAAAGTCACTATACACAATCCAAAATCAAACACAGAAGGGACGTATATGGGTCCAGATGCTACAGCACACAGCCATTCAATCAATCAATCAATCACCTTTATTTATATAGTGCTTTAAACAAAATACATTGCGTCAAAGCACTGAACAACATTCATTTGGAAAACATTGTGTCAATAATGCAAAATGATAGTTAAAGACAGTTCAGCATTGAATTCAGTGATGTCATCTCTGTTCAGTTTAAATAGTGTCTGTGCATTTATTTGCAATCAAGTCAATGATATCGCTGTAGATGAAGTGACCCCAACTAAGCAAGCCATAGGCGACAGCGGCAGGGAACCGAAACTCCATCGGTGACAGAATGGAGAAAAAAACCTTGGGAGAAACCAGGCTCAGTTGGGGGGCCAGTTCTCCTCTGACCAGACGAAACCATTAGTTCAATTCCAGGCTGCAGCAAAGTCAGATTGTGCAGAAGAATCATCTGTTTCCTGTGGTCTTGTCCTGGTGCTCCTCTGAGACAAGGTCTTTACAGGGGATCTGTATCTGGGGCTATAGTTGTCCTGGTCTCCGCTGTCTTTCTGGGCAGTAGAGGTCCTTTCTAGGTGCTGATCCACCATCTGGTCTGGATACGTACTGGATCCGGGTGACTGCAGTGACCCTCTGATCTGGACACAGACTGGATCTGGTGGCCACGGTGACCTCGGAATAAGACAGAAACAGACAAATATTAGCGTAGATGCCATTCTTCTAATGATCTAGCAAGTGCATAGGGTGTTATGTGAAGTGTTTCCGGTTCCGGTTTACCTAATTAATGCAGCCTAAAAATCCTTTAACGGATTTGGATATTAAAAGCATATTAGTGTGTTATGTGTATGCCAGGTTAAAGAGATGGGTCTTTAATCTAGATTTAAACTGCAAGAGTGTGTCTGCCTCCCGAACAATGTTAGGTAGGTTATTCCAGAGTTTAGGCGCCAAATAGGAAAAGGATCTGCCGCCCGCAGTTGATTTTGATATTCTAGGTATTATCAAATTGCCTGAGTTTTGAGAACGTAGCGGACGTAGAGGAGTATAATGTAAAAGGAGCTCATTCAAATACTGAGGTGCTAAACCATTCAGGGCTTTATAAGTAATAAGCAATATTTTTAAATCTATATGATGTTTGATAGGGAGCCAGTGCAGCGATGACAGGACCGGGCTAATATGGTCATACAATATCAACAATATCATAGCCTCTTGAATCACTTAAAAATAACTTTATTTCATTATGCTGAACATATATTATAGATATATTCTGACAAAGAAACATTGAACTACATTGAATAAATAAAACATGTTTACATGTTGATGTTTAACTGTGGAACTTATGTAAATTCAAAGAACATTGTTAGGCCTAGTGCAAAACATGGTACTTATCTTTGGTCTTGTTTGGTTTCCTGAATAGAGCAAACAAGATAAAGTTCCAAAAATCTTTGCTCCTTTATCACGATCAATTAGAGGAAGAAGTAAATGAGCCAAAACGAACCTCTTTGTTCAGGACATCCTTATCAAATTCAACTTTGGTACGACGATAAGTATCATAGCATGTATTTTGTGTTTGGTTCAGAATCTGTATTGCTTCTGTTAACAGAAAGTGAAGTGAATACCAACTGTATTGCTCGGTTGTGTAGTTTTGTTTACCGTTACGAGTTTCATTGTTGAAGTCACGAAAAACTTTATCACCAGTATACACATAAATGGCAATTGAATGGTTTTGGTTCAAGTTATTTTCTGGCTTCTTACTGTTTTTTTCACCCTCTTGCCAAGCTATTTTAAAATTATTTCTAGAGTTATTAAGTTCCTTCTTCAGATATTTATTTTTGACCAGTTGTTTCATTTCCCGGTGCATCCGTCATATCGATCATCAACTGAATCCAGCGCCATATCCAGTGGAAATATCTTCCCTTCAACAGCAGCTCTGTGATCCTACAGCAACAGGGATCATAATGATCAATCATCAGTATTCATGTCTGTAATATTCATACTAGAACACAATCTTACCTTTCCTAGAGCAGCTGAAATGAGAAGAAGAGCTTCAATGATCAGCAGCATCTTGATTCAGTCAGACCCCTCAGATGATCTTGTAGATCCAGTGAAGAGCAGATGCTGAAAGACAAGAAACACAACAGTGTCTCACAAATGCTAAATATATGAATCCAATAGGATTTTTTAGGTTCTACATAAAATTCATCACATCAGTAGAAATGTGCATAGGTTTGCAATATAACCTTAATTTATCTCCAAACTTACCAGAAAACAATGTTGTCTTTTTTAGAGTCTGAGTTTTCTTTCAGTTATTTTTCAGAAGCTCAGGAGCAATGTGAAGTGAAGTGCAGAAAAGTAATTTGTTCTCAGCCAGTTGACAACGACTCTTCAAATCAACAGATGAAAAGGTTGAAGTTAGCTAATAATGTGTGTGTGTGTTTTCTGAAATATAACAGCTAGTGAGTAAGTGCGATCTATCTATATTGCAACACTTGTGAATGCCCATATGGTTTCACTCTGGACAAAGGCAAAAAAAGACCTGAAACCATTTCTGACTCAGTGAAAGATGGAAGATCTATTCTATATTAAACAAAATTATTTTCAATAAAATTATTCTTCCCAGACCATTTCTGTCTCATCTCTTCTGTCCCTTTCTCAAAAAAGGAAACATTTAAAACAATGATTAACAACTAATTGATTTTTTTTTTTTTTTTATCAGTAATCAGTGACAAATCAAATTACTTTTTAGACTGCTGGTTAACATTAGGTCAGTCTTTATATCATGTTCATTCCGTTGTGTGACAGAAAATATGTAAATGCGAACAGCTTTATTGGAAAGTAGCATATATATTATATAAAAATTTATGAGAGCTGGATTAGAAGAGATCAGATGTAAATGCCAATAGTTGGTGCATGACATCATAGTCGCATGTAATGATGATTATTTAGGTTTTCTGAGAATCTGTGCGTCTGGATTTGAAACAAACATTTGGTTTCTCTTTTAGGCTCTTTACTCCTGATGTCCATGCTTCATATCTCAGCACTTCTTACTTTCTACACTTCTTACTCTAAACATATTAAAACTGTTATTCTGTTGAAGCTGCTTTTTATTTTAATAATGCTAATTAATTAATTGTGTGTGTGTGTGTGTGTGTGTGTGTGTGTGTGTGTGTGTGTGTGTGTGTGTGTGTGTGTGTGTGTGTGTGTGTGTGTGTGTGTGTGTGTGTGTGTGTGAAGAGTGAGCTTGATGCTTTTAGCTCATAATGCAACACTTATAAATGTTTAATGTTTATGTGTGGTTTCACACTGGACAAACTGTGAGCTTCTGGCTAGACGTGTAAAAGCAACTTAACATGCCTTGTTAGTAGTAGTAATTTGAGCAGTTCAATAGTTCAACAGATTCTAAATTAGTATTCTTGAATACAAGTTTCCCTGTACAATGAAATTCTTTTTTTGCTGTCCACATTGAATGCAAAGACAAGTGCAAACAATGCAAAAAAAAAACAGACATACATATACATACAAACAAACATGGTGACCCATACTCAGAATTCATGTTCTGCATTTAACCCATCCAAAGTGCACACACACAGAGCAG
The DNA here is from genome assembly GCF_023724105.1 of Carassius gibelio. NCBI lineage: Eukaryota > Metazoa > Chordata > Actinopteri > Cypriniformes > Cyprinidae > Carassius > Carassius gibelio. The sequence goes on from NC_068398.1 coordinate 7,483,654, forward strand.
TGAACACACACACACACACACTGTGAACACACACAGTGAACACACACCAGGAGCAGTGGGCAGCCATTTTTGCTGCGGCACCAAGGGAACAGTTTGGGGTTCGGTGCCTTGCTCAAGGACACCCCAGTCATGGTATTGAGGGTGGAGAGAGTGTTGTACATTCACTCCCCCCACCTACAATTCCTGATGGCCCAAGACTCGAATATGCAACTTTTGAATTGCAAGTCTGACTCTCTAACCATTAGGCCACGACTTCCCATTGATTATTGATTATGTTGATTATGTGTATTGAAATATAGACTATGTACATCTGTTTGTGCGAGAATGCAATATTGACTTGTGCAAAACAATAGTATTGTAACGTGCAATTTTGACTCATGCAAATCATGAGCTTTGGCTTTACATCGCATGCGATCTACCCGTACAGTGGGAGTTGGTACCTTGCCGAAATCGCACAGAAATCGCACTCTGTATGCCTGCCTTGACATGTCAGAAATCCATCCGACCAAACGATTGCCGGTCGGGAGAGGCTTATCGCCTCTCGTTTGCCCTTGTACACTGCACGAACACTGCACGACAAACGACGCACGAAAATGCTGAAATTCGGCCCGACCCGAAAAAGAGTCACACGAGTCAGAATTCGGCTCAAAATCGGATGAAAATCGCACAGTGTATGCCCGGCCTTACCAGCTGCCACAGTGTTGAAAATATCCTCTAACAACTAAAAAATGCGCATGATGAATCGTCCTGGTCGGATGAGGTCATCATGTTGGTCATTTTATTTACGGCTAAATTATTATTAATAAATGGTACTAATATTATGATTGGGCGTGGGCAGGCATTCACAAAAGGGAATGTTATTACAAAAAAAAAATTCGAGGTAATTTTGTTTTGACAAAAGGGCACTTAAGGGGCAAAGGAGCAGGTGCTCAAGTGGACCGGTTCTTTTGGACAGTTCGATCAAATAAACCAGTTGAAAAAAAAAACGGTTCACCGGTTATTTTGCGCTCGATGTAATGTTATTAGCGATGACTGCCCTTAAAGCTGCGGTAGGGAACTTTTGACGCTCTAGCGGTTAATAAACAGAACTGCTTGCGTCTTGCGGAAGAACATCGTAGCCGGAACTACTTCTCTCTGTTTATGTCTATGAAGAATCACAAAGGTACTGGGTTACTCTGCTGAAGCAATCTAAAATAGTCCGAATATAAACACTTATTATAGGTGCACCCTAGTGATTCAGGACAAGCTAAAAACACGGTTTGGAAAATGGATTCATGGTGTATTCGCTTATTATATACATTTTTATACATTTTGAACACAAACAAAGTTACGGACCACAGCTCTGATTGGTTGATTTCTTACCGGGAGTGGTCCGTAACTGCAAATAGAGCATCACAGTCCCGCCCACAGCCCGAGAGAGCTCTGGTGCCGGAAGTAAATTTCCCATTCATTTTTTCCATTGACTTTTGGAAAAATCCGTATCTAAAGAGTTTTAGAACATGTCTGAGAATAACCAGCTATGGCTGAACTCACTGGCATTTAACATATCATTTAGAGTGTAAAAAGTAAGAGAAAATCCAAAAAAAGTCAAATGTACAAGACTGTGTACATATTTTCATTTCGAGCGCAGGAACTACTCATCCCATAAACCACTGCGCCTCACTGAATTCGGCTGTAGCCCACAGCCGCGAACGAGCCTTTTGAGCGACATCCAAATCTGATGATGGCTGCCCGCGCAAACTTTTTCCTCCAGTGAATTTTATTTTATATAGTGAATGTGCAGTAATAGCAGTTCTTTCAGTATTAATCGTGTCAATAAATAGTGTTTTATATAGGTATCCTGTATTTTATATATTGTGTGCGTGTTTGAAAGCGGTTAACAACAACGACAGCAACATGGTGCAGTGCTTTGTACCTGACTGCAATCACCGCTCAGTAGTCAACACATGTCGTTGCCATTACACAAATGTTCAGTAAATCGACAAAACGGTATGCCTTGGCTAAATATTGTTTTGACAGTGGCATCATAAAATGCTTGATATGACTCATACCATATGAAGGCTACAGTAGCCTAGCTAAAGTGGACGATAATGCTAACGTTACCAACCTCTCTGCAAAACTCACCAAAACTTTGTAGGTCTTGTCCCTCATGCTGGCCCTTACAAAACCCACAAGCTGACCCTCGGACACCCTACACTCAACTACCGTTACATGACCCTATGTAAAGTGGTTTTCACCCATTTGAACACTTGTTTTCCTCCTTGAAAAAAGCAATCATGGCAGCCAAGGAGCACACGATTGCACTGATAAGTCTACCGTGCAAAAAAAAGCAACACATATTTTTTTTTATTTTTTTTTTTTTTTATTAATGATCTTCAGTCTTCACGGACCTTCGCGGGGTTTAACCAGATGGTTACACGAGCTCCACCAATCAGATGCATCACTGTGGGATTGTTCAGGATTGTGGGTAATTTATCTCAAAACGAGGTTAATGCCCCATGAACTTTTGCCGTTTATATAAGCATATACTATCGCTTATTATAGCCGTAGCTGTTTTTAAGTCTACCATGTATGGTTACGTTTTTATGGCTTATTTCCCAAATGTCAATGCAGAAATTGCATTGAATTTTTACTTACGGCACCAGCTGTGGGTGGGACTGTGTTGCTCTGTCTATGGCAATAGGACCACTGGGAGGAGCCAGATGAGCTTGATTTTTTTCACAGATTATCTGTCTCATATTCTACTGTCAGGACATAATGACAGGTTTAACAAATATGTAAAAAATATATATTCACAAAAGTTACCTACTGCAGCTTTAATTCAAGCCTTCAGTTTACCCGCGCTTATAACATAAGCACAGAATCAGTTCAGAATCAATCACCAAAAGAATCAGTTCAGTTCAGACGAGCTGTGAGTCAGTCTGCTACACACTGAATCACACATGCGCAGTATCATCAGCTCCGCGGTTCTCGAATAAGACGCGTCTGACAGAAACGGTTCTCGTTCAGTGTACGAATAAATGTCAAAATAATAATGTCAATAATAATGTATTATTATTCTACGTAGTTTGAAGATAATTTTTTTTATATTTATCCCGGATATATATATATGGAAGAGGGTGGGGGGTCAAATGGGGGGTCAAGGCGTTTTTTGGCAGGGTCTTGAGACCCCCCAGGACCCCCCTGGCACCACCGGTGCCCTCATGTTGTTCCAAAACCGTACGACCTCCGTTCATCTTCAGAACACAGTTTAAGATATTTTAGATTTAGTCAGTCTGTTTGTTATCTGGCTCAGCTCGGTGTTCATCTTCAGTTCTCTCTTCACAGCAATTCAGTCAGGGTACTGTTTGAGTGCATGAATTACTCCAGGATATTGGTTTGTTTGAACTCAGAGGGAGTGTCAGCCACATTAAAAAAGTTAACAGCTTAAGTCATTTGTGGATTCATGCGTATTAGAGATGCAAACCGTTTAAAACGATTCAGTTCGATTTGGTGAACTGGTTCAAAAAGATCCGGTTACATTGAATGATTAGTTCGCGAAACGGAAATCACAAACTGCTTTGTTTTGAACAGTCTCACAATAGACACGGAAGAGAAGACAATGCTGAATAAAGTCATAGTTTTTGTTATTTTTGGACCAAAATGTATTTTCGATGTTTCAAAATATTATAACTGACCCTCTGATGTCACATGGACTACTTTGATGATGTTTTTCTTACCTTTCTGGACATGGACAGTAGACCGTTAACACAGCTTCAATGGAGGGACTGAGAGCTCTCGGACTAAATCTAAAATATCTTAAACTGTGTTCCGAAGATAAACGGAGGTCTCACTGGTTTGGAACGACATGAGGGTGAGTTATTAAAGGGGGGGGGGGGGATGGGGGGGGAATGCTCGTTTTCACTCAATATCCTGTTAATCTTGAGTACCTATAGAGTAGTACTGCATCCTTCATAACTCCAAAAAGTCTTTAGTTTTATTATATTCATAAGAGAAAGATAGTCTGTACCGATTTCTCCGGGAAAAACACGACCGGCTGGAGGCGTGATGTGTGGGCGGAGCTAAAGAATCACGAGCGTGAGTAAGCTTTTGCGTTGAGCGCGTCTGGGAGCTGTGACATTACTGTGAGGAAAAAAACATCCAGAACAAACCATGGCTAACAGTCAGATTCAGCCGTTTATTTATGATCCAGAATCAGATCCCGAGGCTGAAATTTAACAAGAGCAGCATCAGCAACGACGTCTCTATGTGGAATGTATTGAAACTGTATTTTGGAAAATGACTAAGTTCCACTTTATGTCGTCTTTTTTTTTTTTTTTTAAGGTGTACATGTGGAAAGTGCAGTTTGATGACAACATCGCATGTTGTTTACTTGATGTGCTTACACGCTGATAGCTAAGTTAACAACAGATATTTGAAGCAGTTTTACTCACCGCATGTGGCTCCAACACACGATCGTGACCCTTTTTCGTTGGGATTGCATCATCCTTAAGAAATAAACGATACGCAAATCCAGCGTCAACCTGGGCCTTGTTTGTAAAACAAGCATCTTCGAAATGCAGGGAACAAACAAAAACACTTGCACAACTCAGCTGATGCTCTGTAAAAATAAACTCCATCCACTGGTCCCTTAATGCTGTTTTTTTTCTGGTAATCTGTGCAGGGTTGTCTTGCCCTGGCAACCAAAATGGGAATCCAACTCTTTAACAGTGTAAAAAACTCAGTATGCATGAAATAGCATTTCACCCCCCCCCCCCCCCCCCCCCATGACATAATTTTCATTTTTGGGTGAACTAACCCTTTAATGTCAGTTAGTGTTGTATTGCAATTAAGTGTTTATTGTCTTCCACATTTCATCAGTCAGAGCATCTCTATCAGCATGTTATCAAGCTGTAGTGATATCTGATGCATTTATCCATATAAGAGATTTCCTGTGTCTCACTTGTAAAACAGACATTAAAGTACATGAGAATTAGTGTTAGGGTTACCCTGCTCCATGCTCACATCATCTCATTTTGGGTAAAAATACTGTGGTACGGTTTGTTTAAGGTGTGAATATGATCTGACCTCAATTCGACCCAATAACAGAAACCACTGTGCTGTTTAAGTTAATAGGCTTCCATGGTTGTGTTTGGGTGAGCAGATGAAGTCTTGTGAAGCTTTTAAGGCTTTTCCTTGATTGTACCAAATAAAAAGATTCAAAGCTTCAAAGACAAATCCCACCAATGACATCTAGTGGTCAGCTGCAATTACAGCAGCCACTTTCAAATGATTCACATATCTTGTTGATTTAATTTTCAACACAAAAGCAATACTCAGCAATCAGATTACTTACTGTAAGTTTGGCTTACTGTGCTATTACTATCCATACTACAGTTACAATTGCCATTATTGTGGTTTGGTTTTACTACAAATACAACTTGCATCTTTGAACCTGATATGAATTTAACCTGATCCAAGGTCTATGGCACATCATTTGACAGATTAAACCGTGTTTAATCACCCTAGTTAGCAGGTGTGTTCATATAGTTAAACGCATAGAAACTCAAAGACACCCACAGATGCCCGATACAAAGCCAGATGCACACTGCACGATTTCCGGCTGTCCCAGACAAAAGATTGGCATCATGAAACAATCGTGGCAATGTCTGTGATCGTGACTCCTAATCGGTGGTCGTATGTGGTACAGTGAGAGAGGTTTAAAGATGGCCGTTGTCACAGTCTTGCCACTGTGTGGCGGTGTGCTGTTTTATCTGCCACCAAGATGTATGGAGCAGATCCTTTAGGTCCTGTAAGTTGCGAGGGGGGGCCTCCATGATCGGACTCGATGGTTCAGCACATCCCAGAGATACTTGAGCGGATTGAGATCTGGGGAATTTGGAGGCCAAGTCAACACCTCAGACTCATTGTTGTGCTTCTCAAACCATTCCTCTGCAGATTGGAAATACCCCACAAGAGCTGCAGTTTTTGGAGATGCTCTGATCCAGTTGTCTAGTTAGTGATACTTTTGCTTGTTGTTTTGGCTTTGCCTAATCCTAAAGTGATAACCTTTGAAATATCACTACAAATGAGACTTAAAGAAAATCATTAATTCACAAAAGGTAACAAAAGGTTTCAGATGTCTTTATGTCATACCTTAACCCTCTTAACAAATCACAATTTGGCCCTTGTCAAATAATTTTCCTTCTTTTTACACATCATCTTAAAGGACAACTTTGTTCACATGCTGCCTTATATATCTCACCCACTAACGGGTGTCATGATGAAAAGATAAACCATGTTATTCATCTCACCTGTCTGTGATCATAATGTTATACCTGATCAGTGTATCTTATTTATGAATATTATTATTTTTACTAAATTTATTTTATATATAATTGACTTTCATTTTATTTTTAAAGAACACAATTTGCGTAAATTGTGTAACATGCAATCACAAAATGTATTCCACCGAGAATTATAAGAAAATGAGATGTTTTGAGATATTTCTTTGGTTGACAAAAGTTGAACCTGAACTGAAAAAGCTTAACTGTGAACCTAACTTTACAATCAGACAAATGCTGCAGTTCAATAAAAGAAAACAAGCAGCATCCAAGAACAACAAGAAACATGTGGTTTCGACAGGTTAACAACATAACACAATGATGTTTAAATTGATACAATAATAAAAAGATTTTGCAGTGTCACACCAGAGATATTTATAATATTTTTGGCCCTAAACTGGTGTACATGATTTTATCACATAAATTCAAAGCGCTTTTTTCAGTGCAAACCATAGTACTTTGTTATGGTCTTGGATGGTTTCTTGAACAGAGCACAGTTCAGGTAACTTATTATTCCTGAGCTTTTCAAAATGAACACAGTTTCACACCATGCACCTGAGAAGAAGAGCTTCAATGATCAGCAGCATCTTGATTCAGTCAGATGATCTTAGATCTATAGTGAAGAGCAGATGCTGAAAGACAAAAAACACAACAGCAATTCACAAACACTGAATGATACAACTTAGGGCTATGCTATTAATAAAATTAAAAAAAACTATTCGGAGCAGTGAGCACACACACATCGTGAACACACACCCGGAGTGGTGAACACACACAGCAGTGAGAAGTGAACACACACCCAGAGCAGTGAACACACACACACCGTGAACACACACCCAGAGCAGTGAACACACACCCGGAGCAGTGAACACACACACACACACCATGAACGCACACCCAAAGCAGTGAACACACACACAGCATGAACACACACACACATCGTGAACACACAACCGAAGCAGTGAACACACACACCGTGAACACACACCAGAAGCAGTGAACACACACACACCGTGAACACACACAGCAGTGAGAAGTGAACACACACACACACCGTGAACACACACAGCAGTGAGAAGTGAACACACACCCGGAGCAGTGAACACACACACACCGTGAACACACACCCAGAGCAGTGAACACACACAGCAGTGAGAAGTGAACACACACCCGGATCAGTGAACACACACACACACCGTGAACACACACCCGGAGCAGTGAACACACACACACCGTGAACACACACCCAGAGCAGTGAACACACACAGCAGTGAAAAGTGTACACACACCCGGATCAGTGAACACACACACACACTGTGAACACACACCCGGATCAGTGAACACACACACACACTGTGAACACACACCCGGAGCAGTGAACACACACACACCGTGAACACACACCCAGAGCAGTGAACACACACAGCAGTGAGAAGTGAACACACACCCGGATCAGTGAACACACACACACACCGTGAACACACACCCGGAGCAGTGAACACACACACACACCGTGAACACACACCGGGAGCAGTGAACACACACACACCGTGAACACACACCCGGAGCAGTGGGCAGCTATAGATCCAGCGCCAGGGAGCAAGTAGGTGTTCAGTGCCTTGCTCAAGGGCACTTCAGTCATGAGTATTGAGAGTGAAAGAGAGCGCTGTTTATTCACTGCCTCCACCTTCAACTCCTGCCAGCACCGAGACTCAAACCTGTGACCTTAAGGTTACCAAATTATATTTTATATATCATTTACTTTCGTTTTACTTTTAAAGAACACAATTTGTGTAACATGCAATCACAAAACACAAAGCTCTCTAGCTCTTTACTTATTTCAATCCAATGACTACTAGTATTTTCAGTGTTGTTACTCAGGTATAAATAAATTGATTGTGTTGTAACATCGTTACGTATTTCAGGGTTGGTGCCTGTAAAAATACTATTAAAATCTATATAAAATGATATAGAGGATATTTAAGGTGAAAATGACATCAGGTAAAGAAACACTTTCAAGTTGAAAATTTTTGTCCGCTTCAGTTTCTTAAACACATCATCATTAAATGATTTATTAAAACAGTTTTACTTAGATATCATTGTAAAAATGAATGGATCCTAGCAGCTCCACCACAGTAGCTTTACTCGCTGTGCTGTTGGTTTTGGTTGTTTATCAACTTCACATGAGCCTCTTCGAAGTGAGTTTAGCGTTTGCTTTTCACAGGACTTCAATCTTTCAGTCATTCTGTGGAGGGCTTTTTCTTGTCTTCATTGAACACAATAATATGGCATTACCACAGCGCTGAGTTTTCAAAGGAAAACATGATATGTGGGACTGATTAACTGATCTGGTGAAAATTAACTAGGACTAAAAGTAGGTTAAAAGCCAGTTACTACATGTCAAAGTCAACATTTTCTTATTTGAAGTCAAAAAATGTTGGGTAATGATACACTAAAAGCATGATTTTGCATTATTTTTCTTTAACCATCGTCTACTCTATGTTGAACACGTTTCACATGCATTTGCAAAGGGCGCAAATGTTCTTACCAATGCACTGCACTTGTTTAATGTCTTACATTCCTATGAATTAAGCAGGTATTTCTCTTTCTGACTCATTCAGGTGAAAACCATTGTCGTATTATTAAAACTCAAAGACGTTGTTTTTTATGAAAACAATATTTCAAGAAATATACAAAATGATTCTCCCCTTTCAGTCGGTCACTCTCGACATCACGTCGGTGACTGACAAATTGGGATATTGCTTCGATAATCTACTCTGAGTGTAAACTAAACAAGCCAATGCACATTGGCATGCAATTATTGCACCAATCTGCTGCCACTGATCACAGCGTGAGTATAAGAAGCAGCAGGTGCAATGCATACCAGCTTTTCGCTCTGGAGCCGAGCGTTAGTATCCTTCTGCTCAAATGTGTCTGCTGGGAACTGCGAGTTCATGCTCTCGGAAGCTTGGTGTGTTGACAAGATAGCGCTTCAGCGGCGGTCGTTCTTGTGTCGAGTGGATTGTGCACTTCAGGCTGCACTACCCCTGTCATGTTGCAAGCGGCCAATTCCTCTATGCGCCTCAGCACTAAAAGAGCATTTCCTAAAGAGCAAATTTCACTAAAAGAGCTTCACAGATGCGTTGTTGTAAAGACTTCTTTGCTAAAACTGGTCCAGAGTGTCCTTGTTGTAAACCCTGTTGATATCCTCCATCACCCTAGGCAGCTGGACGTGGTGGAAGGTCTGGTGCCAGGCCTTCATGATGAATCTGTGAGAACCGTGGAAGACTGGGTTCCATATTGAGACCTAAGCGGTACTCGTATGTGTATAGTCCACAGTATAGCCTTAGAGTCCATGTTTCCCTGGCAGACTTCTGCCTTCCCAAGAGGGTTTTAAACACCTCAAATTTATCCTAAACGGATGTTATATGTGTATTTGCTTCCGAAAACTCCTTCGAGAAGGATGGGGCTTCCGCAGCGTCCCTGTTCTAAGCGGAACAGTATGTTTTCCCAGTGTTATCAAATCTCACCCAGTGAGGTAGAGCTTTGACAATGGTGAGTGGAACTACTTGTTACGAGCCCTTCATCCCTCCTGAGGTGGTGCCACTCTTCTGTCTAGAAATATGGCAGAAAGTCTTATAGTTTGTACTTGACTAACTGGGGCCCAGGTCAGGAAGCAGACAGACTGGCTAAACCGACCGTCTGCTAGCTGCCTCACGTCACAGAGGTCAGTTAATTCTCAGCACATAGAGACTGTTTCACCTAGATATCACACTATAGAGACTGTGTCTGTTCCCCGAACTAGAAAATACAAAAAACGTCCAAACCAAGTTAAGATTAACAATTTAATTGATGTCAACAAATAAAAAACAGATGCAATATGGATAAATAAATGATAAAGCTTGGCTTATTGAATATCAGATCCATTTCTACGAAAACACTTTTTGTAAATAATATGATAACTGATCATAATATAGATGTGCTCTGTTTGACAGAAACTTGGCTAAAACCTGATGATTACATTATTTTAAATGAGTCCACCCCCCAAGATTACTGTTATAAACATGAGCCGCGTCTAAAAGGTAAAGGGGGTGGTGTTGCTTCAATTTATAATGACATTTTCAGGATTTCTCAGAGAGCAGGCTTCAAGTATAACTCGTTTGAAGTAATGGTGCTTCATATAACATTATCCAGAGAAACCAATGTTAATGATAAATCCCCTGTTATGTTTGTACTGGCTACTGTATACAGGCCACCAGGGCACCATACAGACTTTATTAAAGAGTTTGGTGATTTTACATCCGAGTTAGTTCTGGCTGCAGATAAAGTTTTAATAGTTGGTGATTTTAATATCCATGTCGATAATGAAAAAGATGCATTGGGATCAGCATTTATAGAAATTCTGAACTCTATTGGTGTTAGACAACATGTTTCAGGACCTACTCATTGTCGAAATCATACTCTAGATTTAATACTGTCACATGGAATTGATGTTGATAGTGTTGAAATTATTCAGCCAAGTGATGATATCTCAGATCATTATTTAGTTTTGTGCAAACTTCATATAGCTAAATCTGTAAATTCTACTTCCTGTTACAAGAATGGAAGAACCATCACTTCTACCACAAAAGACTGCTTTATAAGTTATCTTCCTGATGTATCCAAATTCCCTAGCATATCCAAAACCTCAGAACAACTTGATGATGTAACAGAAACTATGGACTCTCTCTTTTCTAGCATTTTGAATACAGTTGCTCCTTTATGCTTAATGAAGGTTAAAGAAAACAGTCTGACACCGTGGTATAATGAGCATACTTGCACCCTGAAGAGAGCATCCCGAAAAATGGAGCGCAGCTTGAGGAAAATGACAACTAAAAGCCTTCACATTTTTGGAGTATTTGTTTTTTAAAGTTTAGCATGAATTGTAATTTAAAAACAGCACCTAATATGGGGGTGGTCTCCCTCGCTTTGGCAATCGGCCCACTATAATGGCCAGGAGAACATGTTTATGTCAAAACAGAAAACAATGCCTACTAATTTTTTTAGAAAATGCATCAACATTAAGTATAACTGGAACATTGCATTCATAAAACAAAAATTATAAAATTAAACCGTCAGGGCTTGCCTCATTTCAGAACATCATTGCACATCACTGTTGAAACTTCAGTTTCAGTTATTAAGTTATGCACTGAACATAACATTAAACATCATCACCCTCTCAGACGACAGATTTGATAATATTAAACTGAACTGAACTTCAGTGAGTGATGCATCAGTTTGGTTGACTTTCGGTTCTACTGATTGCACACAGTTTGTGAGGTGAAGGGTTCAAAGTGAAACCCACGACTGGAGTGAGATCCAGATCATCTTCAGACACTCCTGGAGGAGGAGTGAAGTGGAAACGCTGAAGGAGGGAGGTGAAGAACAGGAAGAGCTCCATCCTGGCCAAACTCTCTCCAAGACAAGCCCTGCGGCCTGAAAGATCAATGACTGCTTTTCAATAATTCAGGATCAGGACAAATTAAAAATGATGTCCATAAAATTACTAAAAGACAATCAAGCCATTCACATTAAGTTCAGTCTAATGTCAAAGTCAAAACACAACACCTGCAGAGAAGGGTATGAAGGCGTCTCGTTTCCTCAGCTGACCGTTCTCATCTAGAAAGTGTCCAGGGTTAAAGGAGTCTGGTGTCTCCCACTCAGTCTCATCCCTCAACACAGACGTCAGCAGCGGCAGAACACATGTCCCCTAGAATTCAGAAGCATTTTCAAAAACATTTTTATTTCTTAAATGATTTATATATATATATATATATATATATATATATATATATATATATATAAATAAAATAATATATATTTAGAAATTCTAAAAAGGCTAATCAAAAAGACAATACCTCTAAAAGAACTATATATATTAAATTATTATATTAATATGTTAGTTATATTAAATTGGTTGTATAAAATGATGATATATATGCAAACTCTATATATATTTTCTTAGATGTTGATACTGATTATTTTTTTGTAATCCAAATATACAATCTGTACATCTTTAAAATGTTGTATTGCAATGTAACCTAACTGCAGCTGTGCTTGCTTGGGTTAAAAAGTATTCGGGGCAAAAAAAAAAGAAAAAACACAAACCTGATCTAGCAACTACTTTTCAAAACCCAGAAAAATGAGTTTAAATAAACTATGTGCTGTAACGCAAAAACAAATAGCATAATAATATCACATAAGCAGGACCAGCCTTCTTGATGACGTAGCCATTGAAGGAAACGTCACAGCTGGTCATATGAGGGAGATTCATGGGTACAATATTAGCCAGTCTCTGGACTTCATGAATCACAGCATCTGTGTATGGTAAGTTTTTTCTGTCCTCTGATGCAGGTTCACGGCCAGCAAGTATCTCGTCGATCTCCTTCTGAACTCGATCTATGACCAGTGAGAGAACATATACAGCATATAAAGTGTTCATATCAGTGAGATCTCTCATTATGATGCTTTTAAGACAAATTTGAAAGTGATGATGGAAACAGCATATTTTTCTCCCTCAGTTTGGACGTCTGACCTTGTATGTGAGGGTACTTGGCCATGAGCAGCAGACCCCAGCACAGCGTCGTGCCGGTCGTGTCTGTACCAGCAGCAAACAGGTTTGACACGGTAGTGATCAGATTCTGCTCGTGGAAGTGTGATTTGGTTTCTCCAGAATCCTGCATCAAACACAAACACACACTTCATCCTCAGTATAAGGCTTAATGATCCAGTACCATGAAACACGTGCATAAAAATGAACAGTTGATTCAATACTGAAAACCAAACACCAGTGGTAAAGGTTCAAGCTGTTTCTGGCATAAATTCATGTAATACTTTACCTGTGTGCTTTGTTTGTGGATGAGGAACGAGTCGATGAATCCTCTGCTCTCAAGCGGGTTCAAAGTCTCCTGTAAGACGTACACCAGCTCCTTAATTTCTCTTCTCAGGCTTTCCCTACTTTTCATCACCAGCCTCCACGTCTTCATCCAGGGACCAAGAGCCGGACACATGTTATAGATCTGCAGTTGGAAACACACAACAGCTTTGAAATAGATCTGTCAGAGTTTCAGACCAGAGCCAAAACTATTTCAAACAGTGCTTGAGCATGAGACTGATCTGTACCTACAGCATTTTTGGTCATCTTCTCATATCTTCATATCTGATTGGACCCGTATTATTGCCTTTTATATTAAACACCATATTATACTTGCAATATATATAGGTTTTTCACTGGCACTGTTTCAATGGAGCACAAAGCCACAGTATTCAATTTATAAATTGCTTACGTGGCACTCTTAAAAATTAAAGTTCTTTATTGGCATTTATGGTTCCATGAAAACAACTGATGTCACATGACAGCCACAGACCAGGGTTATTATTATCCACCAAAAATAGAACTTTTCTCATTTTCATTTCTCATTTCAAGTGAACTTTCTCACTTTTCACTTTCACTAAACTTAAAATAATGAAACAAATAAAGCTGAAAATGCTATAAAATGTATAACAAATTATATAAACATAAATTTAAAAAAAAATAAAGATTTTTTATTGGTATAGATGGCTCCATGAAAACATTTAATTGCACAAATGTTTCTTTATAGTGAAAAAAGGATCTTCAAACTAAGAAAATAAAAGGTTCTTTTAAAGAACTGTTCACTAAAAGGTTCTTTAGGGAACCAAAAATGGTTCTTCTAATGCACTGCTGCAAAAAATAAAATGAAGCTCAATGCTACTGAAGCATCACTGCAATGAATGGCACCAAAACACAAATGACTGGTGACTACCTGTATCACAACAGAACCAATCATCTGGATGTTCTTTTTGGCCTTGTTCACCATATTCTGAAACTTTGGGTCCTCATACTCAAACCGTTTCCCATAAACAATAGCTGAGATGATGTTGGAGACGGCGTAATTCACCGGTTGGGTCGTATCAAATGGATTTCCTGCAATACGCATGCAAGCAGAGAAGAAATGTAGAGTAATTTTATATTTAGAAAAGTGTGCCATTAATAAAAGCAAGTGTTCTACCTTGAAACTTCTCAAACACTTCCCGCAGATAACGCGTCTCATCCACTATTTTCTCTTCACTCATTTTCTTGCCCATTCCAAAGTCCCGAAGAGTTGAAAGAGCGAATCTTCTCATAGCCTTCCAGCTGTCTCCATTAGCAAAGAGGATTCCTGCGGAGAAACATGGTTTGTATTTATAAATCACCAGAGAGGATGATGGGTACTGATTATCCTTCTAAATTTTTGATCCATTATATATTAACAAGCATGAAACATAACTGAGAAAAACATTGCAGTCAATGATTAAGCTGCAACAGTGATGTATTAGAGCACAATATGCAATGTCATGCTGATGTTTTACCGAATCCTTGATTGAAATCCTGGAATATGGGGGTAATGTCTCTTTCCCCAAATTCGTCCGCCTGGTTCACGAGTGCTTGTTTAACGGTCTTGTATCCTGCCAGAACCACAAACTTCTTGGGTCCAAAATGCACTGTGAACACCGACCCATATTTCTTGGACAACTGTGAAACAAATGTACACATTATCTTACTCATGCATTGATCTGTCTCTAGTGGCGCTGGAATGAAAACAGGCAAAGAACTTGGAAAGTGGAAAATCGCTGACAGAAAGTTCCTTAGATTTAAAGTAATCGACTCAAATATGTCTTTGTAAATCTTTTACTACTCTTTTACTACTAACTTCAAATGTAATCCTGAATTTTCAGCATCTAGTTTTTGTTTTGTCTCATGCCATAATCCACTGGCAATAGGATTTTTTAATGATATATTCAATATTTGTGAAGAAAAATAAGCCAAGAGACAGAAACTCACTTTGAAGAGGCTCATGTGAAGTTGTCTGAGGTCCAGTAGGTGCAGGTTCCCCAGGAGAGGCAGTGGTTTGGGTCCTGGAGGATCTTCTGGAGAGCTGGAGCTCATTGAGAAGAGATAAACAACCAAAACCAACAGCACAGCAGCGAGTAAAGCTCCTGTGGTGGACACATGTGTGAGAAGAGTTTCCACTAAAGCCATAGTCAGAGAGCTTTCCAAAACAACCGTGAGCCTTCGCACAAAATCTGTTTTTAGGTCATCGTGTTACAACATGCTGAAAACATTGAGGGGAGGAGCTGAACACGGTTCAAAGCACACAGAGCTGCTCATATTACCAGCCAACCTCGGAGCGCCTCTAAACCAGAACAGCTGAGCTAGTGAGTGTGCGTCTACTTAGAGGAACTGTTTTTAGGACATTTACTTTGTTTTGAAAGCATTGGTACACTGCCTTCTTCTAAAAAGTACAATGCCTATTTCTCGCCACCCTCGAAAAAGTTTGCTCAAGTCAGCACAGATCTAGAAATTACTCAATCAAATGTATTTTTGGACATTTCATGGGGATATGACGTCACTGGCAGGCAACACAATGACACTAGAAACATGGTCTGCGTCACAAGATAAAATTGCTTATTTCTCTGGATTTAAACATTCTTCGAAACATTTGCGATAATGTAAGTACACAAGTCAGTATAATATATAACACTGTTCTGTTTTGGGTATTTAAATAGAAAACTCTTACATAGTATTGTGCCTTGTACTTGAAGTATTTAACCCAGTGTATTATATTCTGTATATTTTCTGGTTTTAAATTCAGGTTTCTTGGAAAGAAGACGTGTGTCTTTGGAAGACTTCAGTTCATTAGCCGCAGCACAGCGATTCACATCTGATGTAAACTGTGGTAAACAGTACAATTCAAATGAGTTCAAATGAGTGTGTTTATTAGTATGTTAATAAATTTAAAATGATTTTAAATACAAATACCAGTTTACAACATCCAGCAGCACAATAAACTGTTTTGCACAGCTAAATAAGGCTAAATGGAGATTGCAGACATTGCCTCGAACACTTAAGTTCATGCCAGCTCTTTCATTAACAATAAGATGGAAAGATAACAAACGAATAGTTTCCATGGATCTAGTACTCAAACACCACACACGTATGATGCCTGCTGGTCGAAGTGTGTCAATCTGCAAACAACAACTGAACCCCATCTGCGAACAACTCTTTAAATTTCACTTTTTTCTACTCGATCCACCAGAACAAGATAAGATGAACAAACATTCAAAGTATGATTAACAAACACAGAAACAGAAAATGTCATGACCCCTGTCTCATAACCAAAAAACAAATGTTGAGAGGTAGCCAAGGTAGCAAGGCATCAAGGCACTTCCGAATCCAAAGTTAGCTTCACTTCCTGCCTAATAGGATTCCTTCATTGGGTTAATTTTTGAAGGCAGCATATTTTAGATTTACCCTTCACCACTTTTGATATCCCACAATCCAGTGTGTTCCTTTCCAGGATGGTCGGGCACAAAAATAAAAGTAGCATCTGAAAGTTGCATTTGGTGGTTTTGTAAATTTATGTTTATGACCAACTTTTTGCACTTTTGATGTTATCTCTAGCGAGAAATGAGTATTAAATTAAATATTCACTTGGTTATCACCAAAGCTTGTTTGATTTTGTCATAGATCATATCAGAACCACAAGCGTGTCAGAAATCTGTTTTGTGATGTGACTTTGTGCGCAAATGTTGCTTGAGAAGTCATTGCCTGATAAGGCAGCGGGGCAACGAGTCAGCTGCCTCTGTTTTCAGATGCAGCGACAGCTTTCTAAAACCACAGCCGCACTTGTGCGAGACTCAAGCACAGCTGTCAAGTCCTCTATCTATCACATGATTTCATAGAGAAACAATGGAAAAGTAGCACAACTGAATGCAAAAACTAGAGTTCTTTCAAGAGTTCTGCTCTAAACGTGTTAGAGATCTTTTTGTGTGTGTGTAATGAACTGAAATGAAAACTCTTCTATGCTTTAATACTGATATGTCAAAACACTATTGGTAGTTATCTTTTATATACTATAATCTTTACAATAACTCAATCAGAAAAACACAAATACTATTGGCACAAAGTTCATGATTGCATCTCTCACCTATTTGTGAAGGTTTTTTTTTTTTTTTTTTTTTTTATGGTATGATGTGAGGATAAAGCAGTAAACTACAATTAACACCACAATAACTGTGAATAAATTAATGGACAGATGTCAAATAATGCAAAAATGTTGTAATTATTAACAAAGAAGTCCAGTAAACTAAACATTTCAATAATGTAAATAAAATAGTTTTTCTTTTGTAAACCTGTTTTCTGTTTATTCTAAAAAGCTGCATGCTGACTGTATAAAATTCATCATTATGGCATAAAAAAACAAAAGTAGTCATAACAAAATTACCACTGTCTGCGCATGCTCTGTGAAAGTGTATGATTTTGCATAGCAAGTGGTCACTATTGATTTAATTTTGCATCCAAATTATAACAACCTTTTATTTCCCCAAACAATCAGAAAAACATTCAGTAAATTATAATCTCAAAATGTTTTGTTCCTAGGCCTGTTACAACCTTTTATTTTGGAGTTTGCAGAAAATTGTTGCTTTCACATTTTGCTTATTATATAGCCTATATATACACATTTACTCAAAAGAATGAGTAGAAAAAAAGTGCAGATATCATCCAACTCATACTGAAACGAGATGAGATGTTTGGTTTCCGTAACCTTTTAAGGACTGCTGATATTTTCTTCATTCAGGAGCGTCTGATCGCACACAACTTGTGTGGGGATGGATTCAAAGTTATTCCTACAACTCCTTTGAGATCCAGCTCATCTCCAGATACTCCAGGTGGAGTTGTGAAGCGGTAGCTCTGAAGAAGGGAGGTGAAGAACAGGAAGAGCTCCATCCTGGCCAAACTCTCTCCAAGACAAACCCTGCGTCCTGTATATGAGAGAAAGAGAGGCAGCTGAATGGTCTGTCGGGTTAAAATGCGGTCTAGGTTTTGGAACAGAGCTAAAGGGAGCTGGCGCTTTCCGGTGTGACGTGCTCAGATGCAAGTAGAACTGTAGAAAGATAGTAAGATCCAGTGATGCAAACTACCCTGATAATGCTTGACGTCTTGCAGACGTATGTATGCTATCTGGGAACTTGGGACTTTTTTTGTCCAAGTATATCATTTTAATTGGAATTTTTTATTTTACTTTAATCTTTTAATTAAATATAATGTTTCAAATGATTTGTGTAATTTATAAGTGTATGTGACAAGCAATATTAATAGAGTTGTTTTGGACGTATTTAGCACAGATTCCAATTATGAATGGCAAAATAATATATTTTAAACACTACTGCATAATAACAGTAAATTGTATAAGTACATGGTGTACAGTGCATCATTTGGGACACAACCATTTTCAGTAATATAGCGATGTGTAAAGAATTGTTTAAACAGAAATCACTTTAAAACCAAGCAGCTTTCTGTTGGTCAGCGTGGCTAAAGTTCACAAATTTGTGTGAAATTAATGGATTTGACCTGCAAAATTTTCCAGAGCTGGAATACACTTTTGGACAGATTTGCAGTTTGGAGAAGTCAACCCTAGTTGCTGAAAGTTAGTTGGTTATGTATGATGGGAACAGATACTTCTTTACTTTAGCATTTTTTATCTTATACTAAAGTTTCACTTTACCTGCAGAAAAGGGCATGAAAGCATCTCTTTTGACGAACTGGCCCTTCTCATCAAGGAAGTGTTCTGGGTAAAAACTGTTTGGTTTTTCCCATTCGCTTGGATCCTTCAAAACTGACATCAGCAGAGGAATTACAGTGGTGCCCTAAAAAATGGAGAAAAGACAAAACCTTAATGTTCAGGATGCACATGGTATCTTCAATAGGTCTTACACATATTAATTCTTCTGACGGACCTTCTTGATGAAGTATCCATTGAAGGTAACATCACAGCTGGTGACATGTGGTAGACTCAAGGGTACTATGTTGGCCAGTCTTTGAGTTTCATGGATCACAGCATCTGTGTATGGTAATTTCTTTCTGTCTTCCACCACTGGCTGACGTCCACCGATCACTCTGTCAATCTCCTCCTGAACTCGATCTGCACACAAATACAGAACATAATTGTTCCTTTGGACTAAAATAAATAAATTGTGGAAAAATAAATTCAGCACTGAGGGAAAACTCTTGACATTACTGTGTTTTTACCCTGAATATGAGGATATTTGGCCATGAGCATCAGACCCCAGCGCAGAGTTGTTCCTGTGGTGTCAGTACCAGCAACAAAGAGATTTATCACAGACATCATAAGGTTCTCATCATGAAAATATGAGTCCTTCTTCCTGGATTTCTGTCAAATGAAATACACACAATCTATTCCCTTTAGTTACTTAAGTTAAAATCTCTTGAATAAACTAAAAAAAACTATTCAGATATTGTGCAAACTGCTAATTTTCATCAGCCCCTTGAAAATTTTGACGACTAGAGTAAAGGGGATCATTGAAATATGATCAAGGCTGCATCTCATTTCTAGTTTTACTTGATCTTAGTGCAGCGTTCGACACCATAGATCATGACATACTCATATATCGATTACAAAACTATACAGGTATTCAAGGGCAGGCTCTAAGGGCAGGTTTAGATCCTACCTGTCCGATCGCTACCATTTTGTTTACTTAAATGGGGAGTCATCTCATTTATCATAAGTAAAATATGGAGTGCCTCAAGGATCCGTCCTAGGTCCCCTTCTATTTTCAACATACATGTTGCCCCTTGGTAATATTATTAGAAAATACGGAATTAGCTTCCACTGTTATGCTGATGATACTCAGCTATATATCTCAACGAGACCAGATGAAACCTCTAAATTATCTAAGCTAACAGAGTATGTTAAAAATGTAAAAGATTGGATGACCAATAATTTTCTCCAATTAAATTCGGATAAGACAGAGATATTAATTATCGGACCAAAAAACATTACACAGAATCTTGTAGATTACAATCTGCAACTAGATGGATGTACTGTTACTTCCTCTACAGTCAAAATTCTGGGTGTTATATTAGACAGCAACTTGTCTTTTGAAAATCATATTTCCCATGTTACAAAAACTGCATTCTTCCATCTTAGAAATATTGCCAAGCTACGAAACGTGTTGTCTGTTTCTGATGCAGAAAAGCTAGTTCATGCATTCATGACCTCTAGACTGGACTATTGTAATGCACTTCTAGGTGGTTTTCCTGCTTCTTCAATAAACAAGCTACAGGTAGTCCAAAATGAAGCCAATTTTACAGTCTCTGCACTGGCTACCTATTAAGTTCCGTATCAGTTACAAATTATCATTACTTACCTATAAGGCCCTAAATGGTTTAGCTCCTGCGTACCTAACTAGCCTTCTACCCCGTTACAATCCATCACGCTCCCTAAGGTCACAAAACACTGGACTGATGCTAACCCTGAATCAACAACAGAACTAACAAATATTGCTACAAGTGTTACTGAATCATATAATAATTATTATTTTTAATAATATTAATAATGTTCATCATCTGGCTGACTACGACTTGTATAAATTTTTCTACAAATCCTGTCATACGTGCACAAACTGACAGTCACCACTTATAAGCTATTACTAAATATTGTAGAAACATAATTTTCTGTAAAGTAGCTTTGTAACGATTTGTATTGTAAAAAGCGCCATACAAATAAACTTGAATTGAATTGAATTGAAAAACTTGAATTGAATTGATATATTACATACCTCTTCTTTCTCTTTCTGGATGAGAAAAGAGTCGACAAATCCCCTGCGTTCCTGTGGATTCAGAGTCTCCTGAAGCGCATTGATCAACTTTGTAATCTGTTGTCTACTTTTGATAATATTTTTTACAACAATCCTTTTGTTTTTCAGGAACGGACCCAACCATGGAAATATGTTGTAAAGCTAGAAATGGACACAAGACCAGAAATCCAGAAATGCACTTTCAAAATGGGTGTTTTGAACATAAAAAATAGGTTTTGTAGTATCTTTGAACAAAATTAGTTAACATAATTATTATACTCACCATCATAGAAATTGATCCACCAACCCGAACGTTTTCGTTTGCTCTGTCAACCATTTCAGTGAACTGAGGGTCTGTGTATTCAAATCTGCTGCCGTACACGATAGATGAGATGATGTTTGACACGGCGTAGTTCACAGGCTGTGTCGTGTCGAAGGGTTTCCCTGTGAAGAGGAAACAACAAACCATCTCTCAATGGATCTTAGAAACTAAGAGCATGATTGCATGTGTGTGTTTCTCAGCTTGTACCTTCAAACTTATCAAACTCTCCTTTCAGATACTGAATTTCTTCTATGATTTTCTCTTCACTTCCTCTCTTGCCCATCCCAAAGTCCCGCAGGTTGCTGAGAGCGAAGCGTCGCATCTCTTTCCAGTTCTCTCCATTGGAAAACACGATCCCTGATCAACACAAAAACATCTGACAATGAGTCTGCAGCAAATCTAGCAAAGAATGATTATGCAATGAGTAGATTAACTTTGGACCTTTGGGACATTTACAATGTCAGATTTTTTAAAAGCATTTTATGGCAGGTTAATAAATGAATAATCTATTCGCAAATCAATTAATATGCTACTTTAAATAAGTAAAAAATAATTACACCAGTTATTGCTGGGAACCAATAACTCACTGATTAAAGACAGCATGCATTTTTAAGCAAAAAAGTCCCATAATCAAATATCCTTATAATCCTTATAATGAGCTCAAATAATAACGACCTTATAATGAGACAAATGAAAATCTATTTTTTCAGTAGTCATACACATTAGAGTATATTTCATTGGCCTGAAAAGGCCATGAATACTGGAAGCTTTCGCAACATATTTGTTTTGTGAAATGTCTTGCATTTACAGTTTGCACATTCATTTCAGGCAGAAAAAAAGAAGAATCCTACCATGCTCATCATTCATTATCCTGAAACTATGTCCAATATCTCTTTCGCCGAACTCTTCAGCCTGGTTCACAAGAGCTTCTTTGACGGTTTTGTATCCAACTAAGACCACCGTTTTTTTGGGACCCAGAGACACTTGGAATATGTTCCCGTAGGTTTTAGACAGCTGGAGAATACAAAGAAAGACATTTATAAACAATTCTCAAAATGTTCGTATACTATTAGAATTTGAATGTTTTTTAGTCAAGTTCTCACCTCAAAAAAGGTGTCAAAGGGTCTCTTGAGGTCAAGGGTCAGCAGGTTCCCCAGCAGCGGCAGTGGTTTGGGTCCCGGTGGCTCTTTCCCTTCTTTCTGAGGTTTAGATCCATTAGAAAGCAAATACAAAACCAGAAGCAACAGCAAAGCTCCCAGTAATGTACCGGTGCTGGAAAACTGCAGCAGCGACTCGAAAAAAGCCATTTTCTCTCTGAGCTTCTCAGCTGATGCACTCACACATTTATAGCAGCTGTGTAAAGGGAGGGACTTTATGTGGTCCTAAACAAATAAAAAAGTTGATCAGAGGTAAGGGTTGGCGTGATTACATCAGCATGTATGTGACTCCCTTTGGTGAATCATTAATCTTCTTCAGCCTTTTAATCTGAGACAGGAACATTATTTAAGCAATAAAGCAACAAATTTAACACAATCTTAAGAGCAATATTATTACACTTAATTAGACTAATTATTTTTTTGCACATGAGAAAAGAATAAGATGCCCCATAAAAGTATCACAGTGATCCATATACAGTAGGCTACTGTATGCCTGCGATTCTCCAGACCCATTAAAAGCCAAAGAGTAGGAAAATAACATTAAATAATATGACACTGTATGTTTAATGAAACATATATTTGTATATTTACATTAAAATCGTATGTTTAACTTAGTATAACGTAATGTCAGTTAACATAATGTATAGTGAGTCCATTCATTATATGTGAAATATCTATTCACCTTGCCCATGAGACACAAAGTTCATGAGTACATCTCTCACCTCTGTCACACTTCAACCTAGAGTGACTTCAGACCTGCTTTCATAGACCTGATTAGGCAATATTTTGTCAGAGATTTTAGGTTGTAAAACCATCTGACATGTAAATTAACTGGCCAGCTCTCAGTGGGTCACAGATCTCTTATCAATGTCTCTGATGGTGTTAAAAGCAAAAATAAAGTTCACAAAATCCACAATTAGGATAACTAAATGTCTAAGAAGGAAACACTCCCAAAATCATTTGAAGCTGATGTAAGGCTTGTGGGTGCAATCAAACTTTACAGTATTTTGTATAAATGTATGTCACTTAATAAGAGTCAAAATAGACATGTTACAATAAGGTTCCATTCATCACCACCACCAAAAAGACAGTGTATTTACTTGATCTTAGTCCTGCGTTCGACACTATAGATCATGACATACTCATAGATCGATTAGAAAACTATACAGGTATTCAAGGGCAGGCTTTAAGATAGTTTAGATCTTACCTGTCCGATCTATACCACTTTGTTTACTCAAACAGGGAGTCATCACAATTATCACCAGTAAAGTATGGAGTGCCACAAGGATCTGTCCTAGGTCCTCTGCTATTATCAATATACATGTTACCCCTTGATAAAATTTTATAAGAAAATACGGAATTAGTTCATTTACTTCCCAGAGCAGTGGGCATCATTTATGCTGCAGCACCCGAGGAGCAGTTGGGGGTTTGTGCCTTGCTCAAGGGCACTTAAGTCATGGTATAACAAGCCTGAGACTCTCAACTTTAGGGTTCAAGTCAAAGGATAGGGTTCAAGTCAAAGGATAAACGGAGGATGACGAGAGAGGACCAGGCCTGGATTTATGTTGTTGTTATATTATGTTTTATGTTGCAGTTGTCTTTGAGGGGCTGCTGCTTTTACTTTCGTTTCGTGTTCGTTCATTTATTTATTAAAGATTTGTGTTTAAATGTTCACCGGTTCCCACCTCCTTCTTCCCTAAACTTTGTTGCAGTACCTAACTAGCCTTCTACCAAAATCCATCACGCTCAAGTTTGCAAAACTCTAGACTTTGGCAGTACATAGGATAGCAAAGTCCACCGAAGGAGGTAGAGCTTTTTCACATTTGGCTCCCAAACTCTGGAATAGCCTTCCTGATAGCCTTCAGGGGTTCAGACACACTCTCTCTGTTTAAATATAGATTAAAGGCAAAGCATTCAATTAATGCATCTCATCTTATCATGTACAGCAGTTATATATGATCAAATGTACATTATTATTCCTTAGCTTGGTTTGAACATAATAATTTGGTTGGAACAGCAGCTATGCTAATTATGTCTCTATGTTTGTTTCTGCCACAGCATTGACATCCTGTGGTTACTAGGAATTACACAAGCTTCAGTCTGGATCCAGCCCTTACAAAGACCTGAGATGACTGAATACCTGAGAAGAGATGATGCAAATCACAAAGATAACCTCAGATAATTCCTGATAATTTTGCTACAAGTTTGATTGCAACAATTACATAATTAACTGAATTTTACTGTACATTCTGCCATACAGTATGTACATCAGTATGACAGTCAAGCTACTACTAAATATATTTTAGAAACTTAATCTTCTGTAAAGCTTCTTTGCAAACGATTTGTATCGTGCTTACTGCATACAGTCTTTTCTAAAGCTATAATTTAAGAAAGAAAAAAGAAAAATTTTCATCAAAAAACTGCCACTTTGTTTACTGGTCTTTTCTCATAAATCATGTTTGAATGGCTAAAGGAAGATTTAAACATTTATCTTGACACATTTGGGGTATTGATGTTAAATGTAAGGAATCATATTTGCACAAAATAATCAATAAAAAAACCTTTAAAAAAAAATTATGATGCCGTCTGCTTTCTGTGCATGCTCCGTGAAAGAGCGCTCACTTTTCTATTTGAATCTGAACAATCAGTAAAAACATTCTTCATTGATTAATTTAGACTCAAAATGTTTAATTCCATTAAAGCTATTTTCTATAATTTTTATACAATTGTGGTTTTACACAAATTGTTCATTATTATTTACATATATATTCACTCAGAAGAATAGCCCTTAATACAACTAACTACTAATTATAAATGGTTTTGCTGCATTAACCATAGTTTAACCATGGTATTTGTAGTAAAACTGTGGCTATACACATGGTAATCAATACACACACAAAAAAAACAATGCTACTACACTTTTACTATAATAAAACCATGGTTAATTTTTGTAAGCGAGGTACTGTAAAACAAGTGTCAAAATCATATTACAACAAGGAGACTTTTGTTTCTGCGATTTCTGTTCATATTTTCTTCATTCAGGAGCGTCTGATGGCACACAGCTTGTGTGGGGATGGATTTAATGTAACTCCTACAACTCCTTTGAGATCCAGCTCATCTCCAGATACTCCAGGTTGAGTTGTGAAGCGGTAGCTTTGAAGAAGTGAGGTGAAGAACAGGAAGAGCTCCATCCTGGCCAAACTCTCTCCAAGACAAACCCTGCGTCCTGAGAGAAAGAGAGAAAGAGACAGGTTCTAACAACGCCCGTCAATGTCAAAATGATTGTGGTAGCCAATCCAAATAAAAATGGCGGGCTTTACTAAGGACTAGCGCAAACTCTATCGCGATGCTTTAGGTACGATTGAAGAGAAACATAAGTACCAATAAAAATGTAACTGTTTTCACAATATGTTAGCCGACCGACAGTATATGTCAGGCAAACTACTATTTTTGTTCTATACAGCGCTGATTCGTGTAATTCTTAATTGTATGTGATCAAACAACAAACATTAAGGGAGCCATTCTGGATATTTTTAGCTACAATTAAGCCTTTGATCAGGCATATGCTATGCTGCACGACTTTTGTGCAGGTTTTTGCCCCAATTTGAAGTCTGAAAGTAAGTCCTGTCACTGATCAAATTCAAATCGCCGAAAGTAGGTTAACTTTATTCTCAATACAATTTTTTGGTGTATTAATGTCAAAAGAAGAACTATGATAAAGCTGTTACTTAAAAAACAATCATGTCTGTTAATCTTAGTTATGACATGAAGATCAAAACTATGATGTGCAAAATTTAAAATTAAGAGATCAACATTTAAAAATACTGACAAAAAAGTATAGTTATTAAAAAGTCACAACATGTTTTCCAAGTTACTGTATATTCGAAAAGTTATATTCTGGCCTTAGGAGTGAATGTGTGCATATGTTAAAATAAAAATACTACTTACAAATAGTACAAATGCATTATTCTTAATAATTTCTAGTTCTTTTACAGTTTTTCTTGCTTTGTCTTTATTATTACTCTTAATTCCCTTTAAATTCTTTAACCTTTAAATCTCTGAAACTGAAAAGACCATTTTTATCTAAAATTGCTTCGGTCCCCTGAATATTGAAGACATATTTACAACCTTGAGCTGAAGATGTACTTTACCTGCAGAAAAGGGCATGAAAGCATCTCTTTTGACGAACTGGCCCTTCTCATCAAGGAAGTGTTCTGGGTAAAAGTTGTTTGGTTTCTTCCATTCGCTTGGATCCTTCAAAACTGATGTCAGCAGAGGAATTACAGTGGTGCCCTAAAAATTGGAGAAAAGACCAAAACCTTAATGTTCAGGATGCACATGGTATCATCACTAGGCATTATACATATAAATTCTTCTGATGGACTGTTACATCTTTCTGTTTTTCCCTGTTGACTCTGTTGACGTCTGCTAATTAGTGCAGACGTTAGTTGGGCCACATGTTCAATCAATCAGTAATTAAACCACTGAAAGTGTTAGTATAAAACACCTTGGTGTTAGAGGACTTATTGAGCTAGGCTCTAGGAAATGTTATGTCAATATTGAATAATCATTTAAGTCTAGGATATTTTCTGGCACTTTATTTTTTAAGAGAAGGTTATTAGGATTTATTGGGGTCAATTTATTAACTAACCTTCACTTCATCTTTTATTCTAGTTCAAAATGACTTTGACTGAGGAATTCAGTGTTGAACTTTAGGTGCACCAAAGAACAACTTCTAGAACTTGCAGAAAGTCATGCTATTGTTTTGTCAAGTAATGATAAGAAGTGAAAGGAAGACTTGTTAAGAGCTGTGAAAAGCCAGTTAATAGTCAAAGGAATTCTTGTTATGAGAGATGAGACTAGTTTTGGTAAAGTACTGTATTGTCCCCAGGTGTACAGAGAGATTTAACTCAAACACAGTTTGAAACCGAGAGATTATCTTTTGAGGGTACAGAAACCTTAAAAGATAAGGACTGGGAAAAACAGGATTTAGCTCAATTTGAAAGAGTTGCTTCTCTGAAATGGCCAGAAGACGACTGGACTTTACTTCTACAGTGAGTTCTAACAGGGACGGCTCAGGAAGTGCTTGCTTCTCTTTCCAAAAATAATTGAAAATTTTAAAAAGGTAAAAATCGCCATTTTGAGAGCGCATGAGTTAGTGCCCGAGGTATATCGTCATCGATTTTGGGGTTACAAAAAACTTGAAAAATAAACTTGCGTTGAATTCACTCGGAAAAAAGAGATTGTTTATGTGATGGTGTTAGTATTAGAAGGTAGAAAAATTGAATCAGTTGAGGGAGTTGATTCTTGTAGAAGAATTTAAAAACTGTGTTCCAGGGTCTGTATCTATTTACTTGAATGAGCAGAAGGTCCTGACCTTAGCTAATGTAGCTGTGTTGGCAGATGAATTTGTTCTGACTCACAGAGTTTCTTTTCCTGATAGAGCGTCAAGTGAACAAAGTAAAAAGTATTTTCAGAATCGGTGGACACCTCCAGTGAGTACATCAGGCACTGTGTTAATTGTGCCCCCTGTGAGTCAGAATGTTTCATCAGATAGGAAAGGCAAGGTTGTCTGCGGCAGTGGCTCAGTGGTCATGTAGGTTGTCTACAAACTGGAAGGTTGGTGGTTCAATCCCCGGCTCCACCTCACAAAGTGTCGAGGTGTCCTTGAGCAAGACACCTAACCCCAGCTGCTCCCGACGAGCTGGATGGCGCCTTGAATGGCAGACACCGCCGTCGGTGTGTGAATGGGTGTATGAATGGGCAAATTGTAAAGCGCTTTGGATGGCCATGTGGTCTGTTGAAAGCGCTATATAAATGCAGTCCAGTCCAGCTAAGCCAGTTTGATTAGTTGGGCTTGAACCGCTGGAGATTAATACTCAAGAGCAGAATTCTGTGAGTAAGAAGGTGATAATGTGAGTAGATGTTGGGGATAATTATATAGAGTATGCTCCATTTATCACTATTGGCATCGTGTCTCTCCCAGGACAAATCTGTGCAAATCCTGAGAGACACGGGAGCCACGCAATCCTTCTTGTTAGAGGGAGTTCTTCCACTCAGGTCAGACTGCAACAGGGAAGGATGTATTGATTAGGGGGATAAAAAAGAATTTCTTAAAAGTTCCTTTAAATAAGGTACATCTTTGCTCTGATCTTGTAACCGGTGATGTCATTGTTGGAGTACGATCTTCACGCCGAGTGTGCGAAGGTGAAGTTTCTTTAGACCCTGACAGTGAGGTAATCATGGAGGAAACTTTACCTGTTCATTTTGAAAATTATGTAGGCAAGAGTGGTCTTTCAGAGGAAGCTGGTGGTGGGACAGTTGAAGGTGAACCATTTGGTATGACCTTAACAGACAACATTACTTCGGACTCATCTGGTTATTTTTCTGGGGAGTTTGTCTCTCAGCCGAAAGGTGTATCGGATGATCATTTGCTCTCTATTTTTAATGTCTCCAGGGAGAATTTTCAACGCAGGAGGGTATTGGATATAGTCCAAATGAATTGGTATTTGGACATGAAGTTTGTGGTCCCACTGCAGTTCTTGCTGATAACTGAATCCCCACTGAACCGTCCAAAAATTTTCTGGATTATGTTAGTGGTGTTCAGTATCAATTGTATGAGCCTCGAGCAATTGCCCAGAGAAAACTGGGGAAGTCACAGAGTAAGATGGAGAGGTTGTTTGATAAAAAAGCAGTATCTCTGGAATTTGGGGTTAGAGAACAAGTATTAGCTTTGTTGCCCCTTGTAAATAACCCTTTTTCAAGCCCAGCTTGCAGGTCCTTATTCATTCCTTAAATGCCTCCCTGGATTATCTGTTGAAAACCCCAGAACAATGCAAGGGAGTACAGGTTTGTCATATAAATCTGTTAAAGTCGTATTTTCCTCTTACATCTTCTGTTGGGTTAGTAACCATGGTGTCAGAAGATTCTTCACATTGGAGTGAGAAGGGGACTTCCTCTTCAAAGAGGTTCTCCTTGGATTACTTCGGGGATAACGGCATTAATCAGTCTTCTCGTGGTGTTATTAACGATTGAATAATTCTGAGATGTATGAAAAATTGGACCATCATTTACCCCATCTCACTCTGTCTGAGAAAAGTGACATTCTTAAGTTAGTGCATTCTTTTCCTAACTTGTTCTCCAATGTGCCTAGTTGCACTAGAGTAATTGAACATGATATTGATGTGGGTACTGCTTCACCAATTAAGCAGCATGCTTATAGGGTACATCCTAGGAAGCGTGAACTGTTGAAAAGGGAGGTTGTTTATTTGTTGGCTAATAACTTGGCTGAGCCCAGTTTTAGTGCTTGGAGTTTACCTTGTCTTCTTGTAAATAAGCGAGATGGATCCTACAGATTCTGTACAGACTATCGTAAGCTATTTGGTTTGGTTGTGAGGCTTATTGGATGATGTGGTCTTGTTTAGATCATATTGGGCAGATCACCTAGTCCTATAAAGAATTATTTTGTCATTTGACAGAGGCCTCTTTAACTTTAAATCTGGCAAAGTGCGAAATTGGGAAAGCTACGGTCACCTACTTGGTTAAGTATAAAATGTTGGTGCGCCTTAAAGTAAAAGGCTCTCACTTTTTTTCTCTCTCTCTTATACATCTTTTTGTCTGTAAGTTTTTTTTTTTCCTTTTATTGATTGGTAGTGTTCGAATATTTGCATCTTTAGTTACCACGCGCGTTTATTTTCCCCCACCCCCCTAGACATCAGTTTCTTTAGATTGTTTGATTGTTTTCTTGTTTTGTAACAATAAATTGGCTTATTGTTTAACAAATTGGTTGTTTGCCTCGTTTATGTTGCGGTATATGAGCCAGTCGTAACACGGACCTTCTTGATGAAGTATCCATTGAAGGTAACATCACAGCTGGTGACATGTGGTAGACTCAAGGGTACTATGTTTGCCAGTCTTTGAGTTTCATGGATCACAGCATCTGTGTATGGTAATTTCTTTCTGTCTTCCACCACTGGCTGACGTCCACCGATCACTCTGTCAATCTCCTCATGAACTCGATCTGCACACAAATACAAAACATCCTTTGGACACCATTTAATAAAAAAAAATGTGAAAACTCTTGACATGACTGTGTTTTTACCCTGTATATGAGGATATTTGGCCATGAGCATTAAACCCCAGCGCAGAGTTGTTCCTGTGGTGTCAGTACCAGCAACAAAGAGATTTGTCACACTCATCATAAGATTGTCCTGGTGAAAGTACGAGTTTTTCTTGCCAGATTTCTGTCAAATGCAATCCACAAAATGCATTTTTTAAATATATATATTAGATTATTTATTCACTGAGCAAAAAAACTTATTCAAATGAATATACTTCTAAACCCGAAATGAAAGTAGACTTATTTAAAAAAAAAAAGAATAAAAAAGGGAGTACCTCTTCGCTCTGTTTACGGATGAGAAAAGAGTCGACAAATCCTCTGCGATCGTGTGGATTCAGAGTATCCAGAAGCCCATTGATCAAATTCATCATCTGTTGTCTGTTTTGCAGAATATTGTGTATAATAATCTTTTTGTTTTTCAGGAATGGACCCAACCATGGAAATATGTTGTACAGCTAGAAATGGACAATGAGAGACAAGAAATAGATTAGAAAGAGTGACTTTCATCTAAGATGCACTTTCACAAGTATCTGTGGTAGGTTTTTTGCCATTCTACAAAACAGCAGTGGCAGATAGTATTTAAATTTTGCTAATGTATTTGTGTAAAATTTTGAATTATCTATAATTTATCAAAAGATATCAACATCCAGTCCTAGATGGGAAATGTCTGATTCATGAACGAGCTGATTGATTTCAGTTAACTTAACAATTCACACTGAATGATTTATTGGACAATTGGATTGTTTTGATTGCAGCTGTTCTCAAGTTTTGATTCAGTATTCCAGTCAGAGTGATCCAGTTAAAGCTCCAATATGGAGGAATTTTGTAAAAAAAATTCCAAAAATAACTTGCACAGTGTGATATATTTCCTCCAGTTGTGTACTTACAATATCTCAAAAGTCTCCAAAGATTTTTTATTTCAGAGAAATTCACGATTACTCTTTGGCGAGTATTGAAGTGCCAGTAAAACGTTTTGTTATTGTACAAGTAAGATATGAATTACACCACATGCCTGTACATTCTGTCACTGTAGCATTTTTTTTTATCAATAACGTTACCTGTGAGAAAATAACATAATTTGGCAAATGGACTGTTTCAGTTTCAATAATAGCACTTATAAACAAAGTTATATTGCTCTTTGTACTAAGGTAAGGATTTTTAGCACGTGTGGTGACCGAGATTATGGCAGTACAATTAAATACAATCGGATATGTGTTGTTAAAAATATATTTAGTCATTACTTGCAAATGTTCATTCAAATTTACTTTTAGAATGATTGGTTTGAGCACGTTAAACAACACGGCATTAACCATAAACACGTAACACTGCACAACATTAACCCAACAAATCATTTAACAAATAGCTGTAAGTTGTAACGGGATAATATATGTAACGGAGGCCAGCGAGTAGTGTGTGCAGGTAAACCTCACTCCCAGACGCTAGTGGCTGTAGCCATTTAGCCTCCTTGTTAGTGCGTCCGCCTCCCATGACGATGACCCGGGTTCGAGCCCCACTCGGAGCGAGTGCGAGGAGCGTCAGAGAAGACCCGGGAGAGAGGGGTTACATATAGTATAACATTTCACGTTCCTTGCAGTTCATTAATTATGATGACATAAAATAATACGATCAGACATACAGGTAATACAAAAACGAATAAATTACCTCATCCGTGATTATGATTCGTTTATCCAATTTAGATACATTGCTATGGTGAAAACGCATTAAAAACGACATCTCCCATCTTCACCTGCTTCATAGCGTCATCAAGCTTCACCTTTGTTATTCTTGGAAATGCGCCCTCTTGTGCTCAATTACAAAAATCGCATACTGGAGCTTTAACAATTGACTGAACTGTTCATGAGCCAATGAGCCAAGAACCAGGATATCATAGGACCTTGTGTGCGTGCACGCGAAAAGTTGCTAATGCTACATTTTAGATTTGATGATTGTAAATTAATAGCATATTTAGATTTTAACTTTAAAAAATTTGTGAAATAAATCTGCTGTAAATGTGTGATCTGTTTAAGTTTAATTTGAGAGCTTTATACAGAACTGCAAAACAGGTCCCATGTGTGTTAATAATAAATTTTATAATTGTCATTTTATTAACTCTAGTTAACATATAAATCATAATTACCATCATAGAAACTGATCCACCAACCCGAACGTTTTCGTTTGCTCTGTCAACCATTTCAGTGAACTGAGGGTCTGTGTATTCAAATCTGCTGCCGTACACGATAGATGAGATGATGTTTGACACGGCGTAGTTCACAGGCTGTGTCGTGTCGAAGGGTTTCCCTGTGAAGAGGAAACAACAAACCGTCTCTCAATGGATCTTAGAAACTAAGAGCATGATTGCATGTGTGTTTTTCTCAGCTTGTACCTTCAAACTTATCAAACTCTCCTTTCAGATACTGAATTTCCTCTATGATTTTCTCTTCACTTCCTCTTTTGCCCATCCCAAAGTCCCGCAGGTTGCTGAGAGCGAAGCGTCGCATCTCTTTCCAGTTCTCTCCATTGGAAAACAGGATCCCTGATCAACACAAAAGTATCAGCCCATTAGTCTGCAGCAACACCAGCAGAAAGTTAAGAAGTGAGTTAAACATGCATTAACCGTATACCTTTGGGACGTGTTTCAGCAGGCATTTTATGGCAGGTTAATAAGTGATAAGTCATGAATATATGTTACACATTCTGTCACCAAATATTGCTGGTAACCTACTCACTTAAGACAGAGCACGCACAATTTCAAGCCAACAGTCCCATAATTAAATGCACTTCAGGGTTTTCATCATTAAAGTGGCTGCTTCCCACCAAATGTGTATACATCCTTAGCTCATATTTTGGCAACTTTAATTAAAATCCTTTTTTGTTTAGTAGTGATACACATAAGAGTATATTTCATTGGCCCTGAGAGCCCATGAAGATCTGAATGCTTGTGCAGCACCTTTTCTGATGTTTTGTCAAATGTCTTGCATTTACAGTTTAAACATTCATTTGTTGCAGACAAAAAAAAACAAGAAGAATCTTACCATGCTCATCATTCATTATCCTGAAACCAGGTCCAATATCTCTATCACCAAACTCTTCTGCATGGTTCACAAGAGCTTCTTTGACAGTCTTGTATCCAACTAAGACCACAGTTTTTTTGGGACCCAGAGACACTTGGAATATGTTCCCGTAGGTTTTAGACAGCTGGAGAATACAAAGACATTTACAAACAACTCTCAAAATGTTAGGCTACTGTTAGAATTTGAATGTTTTTAAGTCAAGTTCTCACCTCAAAAAAGGTGTCAAAGGCTCTCTTGAGGTCAAGGGTCAGCAGGTTCCCCAGCAGCGGCAGTGGTTTGGGTCCTGGTGGCTCTTTCCCTTCTTTCTGAGATTTAGATCCAGTAGAAAGCAAGTACAAAACCAGAAGCAACAGCAAAGCTCCCAGTAATGTACCAGTGCTGGAAAACTGCAGCAGCGACTCGAAAACAGCCATTTTCTCTCTGAGCTTCTCAGCTGATTGCACTCACACATTTATAGCTGCTGTGTAAGGGAGGGACCTAATTCTAAACATTTTTTTTTAATCCATGAGAAGAACAGGTTTGTGTGGTCATGTGACAGGCTGTGATGAATTATTAATCTTTATTCAGCATGTTAAAACAGGACAGGAACATTATTCAAGCAATAAAGCCATAAAAGCAAAGGAGCAGGTTTAACAATCTTTGTTAAATATTATTGCATGCTTTTTGGTTTACATACAGTATGAGATATTGTCTACAATTGACAATAGTCAGCAAATAATGAGCACATATGAACTATGTCACACAGCGGTCTGTGACATTTATTTAACTTTAAAACCTGCATAACCTCTCACCCACCACCACCTTGTATTGTGTTCAGATGAGTAATGTCTATCTTTAATCAAAAATGTTTGAAGCTTTTTTATTAATTGTATTTATATATATGTTTTAAATGTTATAAGAATTAAATCAGACACACACAAGTAATCAGTTTACTTGAGAATTAAAACCAAAGTTTGAATTTCACCTAAATTTGTCAAACTGTCAGTGACAGCTTTAAAAAGCACTGGTTTGCATTCAGGCAGTTGGTGTAACTATGTGCATGTGTAATTGAAAAACATTTTACTTCAACTTTATTAAAACCTCACATTTAAGCATAGGAGCATTGTGGAACAGGATCGGTGGACAGTAAAACTAGGCTGAAACTGTATCCATTTTGATTTCTTCACAGCACGTGTGAAAAGACCTCAATTAAATTGCAATATGCTGAAAATAAAGAAGAGCTCTTACATCACTTTATACAATAATATGCTAAATACAATGCTTGCTTCAAAAGATTTTATTTGTGAGATAAAACACGTGATGCTTCCATGCAAATGCTCTTTGCACAAGCTCTGTATAAGAGCCCTCGTGCTTCTTTCCACTAGGCACAGGAAGGTTGCAATTGTGCTCTATTTAAACACAAATTAGAATAATTTTTATTTCTCTGTACAATAAGTTACATCAATTATTGATTTATAATCTAGCAACACAGAAAGTTTATTTTCCATTACTATAATTGTCTAAGAAGTTCTATAATCCCCAATTTTTTTTTACATGTATATACATTTACTCAGAAGAACAAGCACTGTAAAATGAGTGTAAAAAAAAATAATGCTACAATGAGGTTGTTTCTGTGTTTTCTGATTTTATTTTCTTGAATCATGAGCGTCTGATCGCACACAGCTTGTGTGGGGATGGATTCAAAGTTATTCCTACAACTCCTTTGAGATCCAGGTCATCTCCAGATACTCCAGGTTGAGTTGTGAAGCGGTAGCTCTGAAGAAGGGAGGTGAAGAACAGGAAGAGCTCCATCCTGGCCAAACTCTCTCCAAGACAAACCCTGCGTCCTGAATATGAGAGAGAGAGAGAGGCAGTTGAATGGTCTGTTTAAAATGTCATCTAGGTAGGCAGCACAACAGGTTTTGGATCAGAGCTATTGGGAGCTGGAGGGCCGCTGATCAATTGGCTGGTCTGCCCCAAATAGTTCAAAAGCATTGCTTTATAATAAATGTTAGTGATTGTACTGGTTTCCTTTCTTTTTCTATAATTCCTTCAAATAAAAAAGACCATTATTATCTAAAATTGCTTCAGTCCCCTGAACATGTTTACAGCCTTGAGGTGAAGATGTACTTTACCTGCAGAAAAGGGCATGAAAGCATCTCTTTTGACAAACTGGCCCTTCTCATCAAGAAAGTGTTCTGGGTAAAAACTGTTTGGTTTTTCCCATTCGCTTGGATCCTTCAAAACTGACATCAGCAGAGGAATTACAGTGGTGCCCTAAAAAATGGAGAAAAGACCAAAACCTTAATGTTCAGGATGCACATGATATCTTCAATAGGTCTTATACATATTAATTCTTCTGACGGACCTTCTTGATGAAGTATCCATTGAAGGTAACATCACAGCTGGTGACATGTGGTAGACTCAAGGGTACTATGTTGGCCAGTCTTTGAGTTTCATGGATCACAGCATCTGTGTATGGTAATTTCTTTCTGTCTTCCACCACTGGCTGACGTCCACCGATCACTCTGTCAATCTCCTCATGAACTCGATCTGCACACAAATACAAAACATCCTTTGGACACCATTGAATTAAAGAATTAGTAAAAACTGTACATTACTGTGTTTTTACCCTGTATATGAGGATATTTGGCCATGAGCATTAAACCCCAGCGCAGAGTTGTTCCTGTGGTGTCAGTACCAGCAACAAAGAGATTTGTCACACTCATCATAAGATTTTCCTGGTGAAAGTACGAGTCTTTCTTGCCAGATTTCTGTCAAATGCAATCCACAAAATGCATATTTCTTCAGTTTTTATTTTCTATGTTTATTCACTAAGCTAAAAACTCATTAGAATGAATATACTAATAAACCCAAAATGACAGTAGACTTATTCAGATCTTGTGCAAACTGATGATTTTCATCTTCAGTGTTAATTTACAGTAAAGAGAATCATAAGTGAAGATGCAATAAGCAAAAAAATAAAAGGAAAAAAAATGCGAGTACCTCTTCGCTCTGTTTACGGATGAGAAAAGAGTCGACAAATCCTCTGCGATCGTGTGGATTCAGAGTATCCAGAAGCCCATTGATCAAATTCATCATCTGTTGTCTGTTTTGCAGAATATTGTGTAAAATAATCTTTTTGTTTTTCAGGAATGGACCCAACCATGGAAATATGTTGTACAGCTAGAAATGGACAATGAGAGACGAGAAATACTGAGTCACGTTCATCAAAGAATCAAAGATGGGAAACGTCTTGATTCATGAACGAGCTGATTGATTTCAGTTAACTTCGCAAATTCACACTCAAAGATTCATTGGAAAATTGGACTGTTTTGATTGCAGCTGTTCTCAAGTTTTGATTCAGTATTCGAGTCAGAGTGATCCAGACTGAACTGTTCATGAGCCAATGAGCCAAGAACCAGGATATCGTAGGACCTTTGTGTGTGTGTGTGCCAAAAAGTTGCTAACGCTAAATTTTATATCATATTTAGATTATGACTTTCAAATATGAATGAAATAAATCTGCTGTAAATGTGTGATCTGTTTAAGTTTAATTTGAGTGCTTTATACAGAACTGCAAAACAGGTCCCATGTGTGTAAATAATACATTTTATAATTTTCATTTTATTAACTCTAGTTAACATATCAATCATAATTACCATCATTGAAGTCGATCCAGAAACCCGAACGTTTTCGTTTGCTCTGTCGACCATTTCAGTGAACTGAGGGTCTGTGTATTCAAATCTGCTGCCGTACACGATAGATGAGATGATGTTTGACACGGCGTAGTTCACAGGCTGTGTCGTGTCGAAGGGTTTCCCTGTGAAGAGGAAACGACAAACCGTCTCTCAATGGATCTTAGAAACTAAGAGCATGATTGCATGTGTGTTTCTCAGCTTGTACCTTCAAACTTATCAAACTCTCCTTTCAGATACTGAATTTCCTCTATGATTTTCTCTTCACTTCCTCTCTTGCCCATCCCAAAGTCCCTCAGGTTGCTGAGAGCGAAGCGTCGCATCTCTTTCCAGTTCTCTCCATTTGAAAACACGATCCCTGATCAAAAGAAAAGGCATTAGCCCATTAGTCTGCAGCAACACCAGCAGAAAACATGCATTAACCGTATACCTTTGGGACATATGTTTCAGCATG
Source organism: Carassius gibelio (assembly GCF_023724105.1). Taxonomy (NCBI): domain Eukaryota; kingdom Metazoa; phylum Chordata; class Actinopteri; order Cypriniformes; family Cyprinidae; genus Carassius; species Carassius gibelio. The sequence continues at coordinate 7,521,474 of NC_068398.1, forward strand.
CACTTTATGGCAGGTTAATAAGTGACAAGTCATTTCACTAATCATGAATTGATATGTTACACATTCTGTCACCAGATATTGCTGGTAACCTACATATACTCACTTAAGACAGAGAAATTAACACAATTTCAAGCCAACAGTCCCATAATTAAATGCATTTTAAGGGTTTTCATTATTAAACTAGCTGGTTCCCACCAAATGTTATATAAATCCTTATAATCAGCTCATATTTTGGCAAATTTTATGAAAACCTTTTTTTTTTCAGTAGTCATACACATTAGAGTATATTTCAATGGCCCTGAGAGCCCATGAAGATCTGAATGCTTGTGCAACACCTTTTCTGATGTTTTGTCAAATGTCTTGCATTTACAGTTTAAACATTCATTTGTTGCAGAAAAAAAATAAGAAGAATCTTACCATGCTCATCATTCATTATCCTGAAACTAGCTCCAATATCTCTCTCGCCGAACTCTTCAGCATGGTTCACAAGAGCTTCTTTGACGGTTTTGTATCCAACTAAGACCACCGTTTTTTTGGGACCCAGAGACACTTGAAAGATGTTCCCGTAGGTTTTAGACAGCTGGAGAATACAAAGACATTTACAAACAAATCTTAAAATGTTAGGCTACTATTAGAATTTGAATGTTTTTAAGTCAAGTTCTCACCTCAAAAAATGTGTCAAAGGCTCTCGTGAGGTCAAGGGTCAGCAGGTTCCCCAGCAGCGGCAGTGGTTTGGGTCCCGGTGGCTCTTTCCCTTCTTTCTGAGATTTAGATCCAGTAGAAAGCAAATACAAAACCAGAAGCAACAGCAAAGCTCCCAGTAATGTACCAGTGCTGGAAAACTGCAGCAGCGACTCGAAAAAAGCCATTTTCTCTCTGAGCTTCTCAGCTGATGCACTCACACATTTATAGCAGCTGTGTAAAGGGAGGGACCTAATTCTAAACATTTTTTTTAAATCCATGAGAAGAACATGTTTGTGCAGTCAGCATGTACTGTATGTGAAAGGCTGTGATGAATTACAAATCTTCATCAGCATGTTAATACAGGACAGGAATATAAAACATACGTATGATGTTATATAATATAACGGGCCATGAAAGACAAAGTTTAGGTTTGATACATTCTTTGCACTAATACCGTTGCATGCTTTTTGGTTTATATATGCACTAAATATTGCGATATTGTCTACAATTGACAATAGTCAGCAAATAATGAGCACATCTGAACTATGACACACAGAGGTCTGTGACCTTTATTCAACTTAAAACCTGCATAACCTCTCACCTACCACCACCTTGTATTGTGTTCAGATGAGTAACGTTTAAATTGAAAAATAGTTTTGAGCTCTTTTATTTATTTTATATTTATATTATAAACTTTATTAAAAAAATGTATTTAGGATTAACTATTTTTTCTAAATAAGCTTTAAGATGTGCTGCAATATTCAGGCAGTTTGTGTAAATGTGTGAATGTGTAATTGAAAAAAAAACATTTGCACATAATTAAACTTAAACACTTTAACATCTTGTTAAAACCTTCTAGCAACATGCTAATCTTGCTTATTTCATGACAACAACATGTTAATCACGTAAGCATGTTGCTAGCATCATGCTAAACATGTTGCCATCTTGTTAAAAACATGCTAATTTCATGTTAACAACATGCTAATTGTGTAAGCGTGTTTCTAACATAATGCTAACAAAATTAGCATGTTATTAATATAATGCTAACACAATTAAGGTTAGAATTACTTCCTAGTGCCGAGTTAAGAAAATTGACATATTTAGTTATTATTTAACATATTTCCAACCAAATACTCAAACTATAATAACAAATGTTACACTTTTCCAATTGTGCCTGTCATGTTAATGATTTTGCAGTGATCTAATGTTAATGGTCTTCAAACAAACTTTAACCAACTGTAGCTGCTATAAATGGTTCATTCTCAGCAGGTTGTTTCAGTGTTTCACTGTTTGTTTGGCCTGATATATGGACGGCCAAATGATTCAAGAGTAATGGTCTATATTACACAGTTGTTTCAATGTAGATCAAATCAGACTTAAGGTAATTAAACATTGTGCAACACTTGTATACCTGTACTTCATATAACATTACCGGATCATGTTGATAGTTGATGCAAAAAGACATGGTGTTTTCATGCAGCAATGTTCACATATTTCTAAGTGATTTAAATACCTTTGTTGCTGCTGTAGTGAAAAATGAGTTGACATTCATCCTCCTTTCTCAGGGCTGAACCTTCACCTGTCTGAAGATGATTAGCTTTTATTGCTAAATGTGTCAGGGGCTGAAAGGAAAACGGAGGCCGTAACATTCTTATGCACGAGTGCTAACAGGTTCAAGAACACAAGCTCAAGGTAAATGAATGGCATACAATAGTGGAATTAGTATATCTGTCTTTTAAAACCATGCTCTCTCAGAGAAAAGTTACAAAACTGTCAATGGAAGCGGCATCCTTTCAAAAGGTGCTAATATGTACACTTAAAATACAAATATGTACCATTTACATTTAGTAATTTAGCAGACACATTTATCCAAACAGACTTCAATCAAATCAACTAAAGAACAATTAAATGCAAGTGTTATAAAGTCTCAGTTAGCCTAATGCAATACACGTAGCAAGGTTTTTGTTGCTGTTGTTGTTGTTGTTTTCTAAGGGCAGAATTTTTAGGGGTATCTTTTAGTTACTTTTGTACTGATCCCACCCCAGTAACAGCTTTGTACCCTTTTGCTGAAGTGATATACTCCATGTGGTTTTACTAGAATGCCACCATGTGATTCTAATGGAAGTCAGTCATCCTGTTAATCAAAGAAACCAATAGATAATACAGAGCTGGTATGGTTATGTCAGACACCACTTCGAAAATCTTACTTTTACCTGGAAATGGAAAGAAAATTCACTGATCACTAACATTTGTGGATGTACTTTGAAGACAAATAATTTCACAGTCAATCGTGGTGTTAGTATTGCGATCAGTTTATATAAACATTCTATATAAACATTCTATATAAACAATATAAACATTATATAATTGCACATAACTAGATCATATTTAGCATGTTTTAGGCTCCTTTGGGTCAAATTGGGTTTGACTGGCTGCCACCAGAATTCTTAAGCATGCTCAGTTTATACTGATTAACATTTAATGCAGAAGCATAAACAATTAGCAAAAAACACAGTAATGACATGGATTTTTTTTTTTTTACATATATTATTATCTTTACAATAACTATCAGCCACACTGCCCCCACACACAAATCCTGTTAGCACAAAGTTCATGAGTGCATCTCTCACCTCTGTCACACTTCAATTTGGATTGACTCCAAACCTGTTTTCACTGATTAGGCAATGCATCATTCACTCAGATGTGTCATGTGCACAAAGTGGCCGTCAATCAAAACAGCTCCCTAAAATGGGTCACACATGCTTGTTCTTAAAAACCCGGACGACATTAAATACACATTCACCAGAATAAAGACCCATTCACACCAAGGATGAAAACTTGATAACATTTAAAAAATGGTTTAATTTTAAATAATTTTAAAATTATTTAAAGAATCCACACCCACTACAGTGATTATGATACAGGGGAACAATGCTGTTGGAATCAGTTTCAGAACATTCTTTTTTTGCATCTGATGAACTGATTATGAAAACAGACAGCAAATCAGAATTCATTCAGAATTCACCAATATTTCTCTAAATTCTATATTTGCAATTAGGAGACTTTTCTCAAAGCATACATTTTTTTTACCTGCAAAAGTCAGAACTGCGAATGAAAAATCTATACTATGAAATACATAAAGTCACAATTACTTAAAAAAAGTTTTGTGCAGTGAATTATAAGACATTTACAAACCAAACACTCAAACTATAAGAACAATTTAACACTTTTCCTGTTCTGCTTGTTGTAGTGTTAATCATTTTTCGATGTTCTGATGTTCAGATAATGGCAGTAAAACAAACAGTAACCACCTGTATATAGCTTCAATAAATGGCAATAAAAGCTAGTATAGAGTATTAATTCTCAGCAGGTTGAGGGAAAGTTACCTCCGGTCAGTTTCACGGTTTGTTTGGCCTGATATATTGACAGCCAAATGTGTCAGGAGTGTGTGTTCATCACTAAATTACAATCAGATCAGACTCAAGGTAATTCAACATTGCGCAACAACCACCAAAAAATATCTACTACGTAAAATGAAAAAAAGCTATAAATTATAATCAATTAAATTAAAAACAGCCGATTCAAATACATTTTTACGATGAAGAGTTAGTGAAGAGAAAAGATTGTGAAGCACAAGTAGTTCACACATGTATAAGTGACTTAAATACCTTTTGTTGCCGCTGTAGTGAAAGCAGCATTGACTTCTGTCCTCCTTTCTCATGGCTGAACCTTCACCTGTCTGAGGATGATTAGCTTTTACTGCTAACTGTGTCAGGGGTTGACAGGAACACAGGCTGTAACATGTCATGTTTACATTCGTACACACCAGCGCTAACAGCTCTGAGAACACAAAAGCTCAAGATAAATAATGGCATTAAATAGTGCAACTATTGTTTTTTTTTTTTTTTTTACTCATACACTCTCAGAAAATAAAAAAAACACACACACACTAACTGGGGTGAAACTCTTTGGAAATATGCTACTATACCTTTAAGACCCTCATATGCAGCATTTAGGGGTAATTAAGATACAAAGATTTATCTTTTAGGTTCTGTACCTTAGGGTACTGACCCAGTTACTTTATACCTTTTTATTTCAAGTTATGTAAGCTACTCATTGAACTCTATTGAATTAACTCTAGCCTCTTTTTTCTTCTTCTCCAGAGCAATGCTAACACCGCTCTTACTCCTTCTGATACGGTTAATAAAGTCACTGAATACACTGATGCCGAAAGCAAAAGGTATGGAGAAATTGTTTTCAGCACTAAAATATGAGTGTAATATGGAATGTCATGAAAATAATTACGAAAATGTATATACACTAAAGGAAAAATATTAGTATATATAATAAAAGTATTAAATTATTTAAAAAGACATAATAAATAGCACATTGGTACTTAAACAGCCGGTCAACCTAAAAAGACTTTCTTCTCTGTAACACAAAATCAATATCTTGAAAAATGTTAAGAACAAACAACAATAGAGTTCATTGACTTTCGATGAATGAACAAAAACATTGGTTCTGTTGTGCAGAATCATTCAGTATTTATTCTTATGTAATAATAATAATAATAATACAATTATTCAAGTAGTTTCCACGCCTGAACTGTCGACAGCTGGTTTACCTGGATTACATAATGGACTCGGAGCTGGAAAGGTTTGCTAGATTTAGCTGTAAATTACTGCAGAAATGAGTCATCAGTGTGTGATTGGGAACACAATCTATATGAAGAGAAAAAAGACTCCATAACACGATTCCTTCGCATAAGGCAGATTTAATAAAAAAGGAAATGGCAATACTTATATTTCTCACAAGGTTCATTTAGTGATACAGTACACAAGATTACAAGGTAAATTCCCTTTTTTGCAATATGGCATACATTTGACCATGTGAAATCAACATTGGCATCATTAATAACATTCCCAAGTTTGTCTTTGCGATTCTCAAAATGCAATATTTCGAACAAGCAGTTCAGACACGACAGCCAGAGAGCACTGTGCAAAACACACCGATCAACCACAAAACCATAGAAAAGAAACGATGTCAAGCCCTGTTTATCTACAGTACGTCAGTGTGTTCGATTGTTTACTTCCTTCACTACGAAATACATTCAGTTCACATGAACGTGGACGGAAACATGGTCAGAGTGATGACGGCACGGTCTGGAAGGGAAGCCCAGCTGCTCTCGTTTTAAATCATGGTAATGATGTCCAATCATCTTCAACGAAGTCTAAGTGACTAAGAGGAAATCTAGCATAAACAATGCAGGAATGAGATTAGCAGCCTGACCTGAGGGTCACTGAGCCTCGTCAACATGAATCTGGAAAACAAAAATGATTTTACAGACAGCTAATCTTACGTTAAACCCCTCCAGACTTGCAATTCTTCATGTGAGCTCTTTCATGGATTCGGTGAAGTTGCATGAATTGGTCCACATCAGTAGTGCAAGATAACATAATAATAAAAAATAAAAAAAGCTTGTGGTTTCTGCTCGGTGACAGAATCACACAAGTGGACATTTAGTGTATCTAACGACAAATTCAGTTTGATCTAGATGTAAAAAAAGGAAAAAAAGTGCACTGTCCGTCCTCTAGTGGTCACCTGTGAAATTACACAAAACGCAAAAAATCCTCCATTGTCACAATCTGGAGAAGAAATGTCACACCGATAAGAATGATAACTGGAAATGTGATGGGACGAACATTAAAACATCTGTGGTCTCATTGAAAAATCTAGCAGCCAAAAAAAATTAAAAAGTGCCTTTATTCTGACAATCACAAATAGCTATATTACTTGGAACGATTTCTTTTTTTTTTTTTTTTGAAAGATAAATTTGATTTCTATCAAATAGCTGAGTATAGATGCCTAGATAAATGCTAATAAATCTATTGTATAAATTCCTTAAAGGTATTCTATCAAATTTATACATTCATGTTCAGCAACTTTTCTTGTAAATGTTCTATTCTACAACATTGCAAATCCCAAAGAAGCAGCTTTTATATCATGTTTTTGGACATCGTATTTTCCTATATTTCTGGCCTTATTTTGCATATGCTATCAGGAGAGGGGCGAAGCGCATGTACCTTCAGTATTGAGACC